>NC_053028.1:583320832-583586728 GCF_003073215.2 Triticum urartu
CATTTCGCGTGTCGGGATTTCACAGGAGGTGGGAGTTTTCGCGCGCGTTGTAATTTCGAAATAGCATGGCGCGGGTTGAGATGGAGGGAGTTGTCGGAGCACAACGAGACAAAGATATATCTTAAATATTTCGGGCTATCAAGGCGCGGGTTGAAATTTTCGGACAAGCCTAACATGTACTGTACCAAATCAATGCGCCCTACGAATGTCATTCAAAACTTTGAATTCATGTTATGTTCAATTAAAATATTTCGCTACGTGTATAATGCATGCAACCTACTACTCAAATGAACGTTTTAGTGCATTCCAAACGTATATACTACCGCTTCAATATGAACTAAATTTGAATTCGTTTCTCTATTTGAATAAGATCTACAGTAATGATTGTTGTGAAGTCAAAGCATTTGAATTCGTTTCTCTATTTTAATAAGATCTACAATCATCATTATTGTCAAGTTAAACCATCTTTTGTGTATTATCTTCACAGCACATCACATGATTAGTCTCGAGTTACATATGAACTATGTGTACTATATGAACTCAAACTAGATTTTTTTGAATCCACTTTATTTTGATTTCAAATCACATTACATTTCTAGCTCTAGCTAGATCTTCATAATCTAAACCATGTCTCATATGTACAATGTGTTTATCACATTATGTATGGTGCCCCGCCCCCTACGCCTACAAGTATTTAGATGTGAGTTGCAAACACCACACATTACCACAAATTCAAATAAAATGTGAGAACGTTCGATATATAGTATTGTTTAGATTGTTTGATATTTAGTTGTAAGCTGCAAACGCCACACATTATCATAAATTCAAATAAAATATGAGATTGTTTGATGTATAGTATGGTTTAGATTGTTCGGCATTTAGCTGTGAGTTGCAAACACCATGCATTATCACATTAAGGTATAACATGTGCACAGCACGTGTATCACCACTATATTCATGCATGCAATGTTTAAAACACTATGATCTCCTATTCAAATATATGAATCCGCTTTCATATCAAATTATGATCTTTGTTAGTCTCTTACACCCACACAATCCTCTGACCTTTGTAGCTACCACTAACTTTCTCTCGTGCATGCACACGCCCTCCTCGCCCTCCCCCTCCCTTGGCATTCTATCCACCGGGCACATTCATTTTTTTCTTTAGGTCATTCTCCCAAAGTCTCCACAACTCCTTTCCGACACACACCGATCGATAAACCTCTCCAGCGATGCCTGCCTACAACATACAAACACACCTTCAATCTCCTCATGTATGTGTCCTTGCCTCGTGTCTCTCATACGGTCAGACACACATGTAAACTCTCGCCCCTCTTTTCATCGCTCTCTCACAACCGCACACTCCTCCCCCTATCTAGCTAGTAGTTGGGCCTCTCGCACCACCTCCTAGCTCCATTCTCTCTGTCTATCCGTCTCGCTGGGCCTTATTAGCCTCTAACAAATGGACGTACACCGACCGATCTCTCGCTATACATATAGCTAGCTAGGTCCTTATAACTCGTTTTTACCCACACGTCAATCGATCTACCTCATTAGTTGTGTCTCTCCCTTCCTCCGACAAACTATAGTTGATCTACCGATCTAGTTAGGTTTGCTTACCAAACACATGGTTCCCCTTCATCATCCATGGATGCGTCCCGATAGATCTATCACGCACAGGCACACATAGAAACACATCCCCACTCTTATTGATAACATTGCAGTTCCACCCTCAGTTTGTCTAGTAGGCCTCTCCCACCATCTTAGAGAAGCAACTCCATCACCCATCCAGCACTCTACCCCTCTCCCTCCCTCTCCCTCCCTCTCTCTCTCTCCTCTATCTCTCTCCCATCATATTTCCCGTCCTTCAGTTATGTATGGATGTCGACCGATCTCCCTCAATACATAGCTGGGTCTCTCCTTCTAAACACATATATGATTCGTTCTACCTCTATAGTTAGGCCTCTACCTACCCATCCCACCACCCCCTCCCCCCCACACACACTGATACATCGAGCGCTCTAGTCATGTATCCCTGCCACACACAAACTTGACGTGTGCCCTCTAACATTCTGGTAGGCCAGTCTCCCTATATCTATGACTTGTACAAACACAATTTTGATGGCTCTCTTCATCGATCTCGCACCCACCCACTTGATCCTCTCTTTGACTCTATCAATAGCTATGACCCCTCCCTCTCTTCTCGTGGATTGCCCGACCCTCTATGTATGATATGGATAGGCCTCCATTTCACACACATTGCATGCAAAATTTTGTTTGAGATGTCATCGACACATATTCCCACAAATAATTCACGAAATCAACCGCCCACCCCACCCCCACCCCAAAACAAAAAACACTCACAAACGCAGTTTGTATCTCTCACACAAACCCACGTAGGTGGGGAACGTGCACGAAGAGAAGAGGTGCATGCACGGCGCACCAACTCCCGTCTCTTTCCCAACCACACCCGCGCGGGTACACGGTGGAGCTCATTTCTTTACGAAAAAGGCAGCCCACGTGGTAATTTGGCACGTGTACTGGTTGTCCAGGTGGTGGAGGGAGGATCGTCTACCACGGGTGAACAAACAAATGGCGACTTGACGTGTTATGTTAAAAAAAGAGGCAAACCATGTGTGGCCTACCTTAGAGGCAAGGCTCTATACACTGGAGTACTTTTGATGTGTCCCGTCAACTCGCAGAATGAGGAGAAGCTTGCTTAGTACGCCGTCTCCCCCGCCCATGGGCGCGGTGGCTCGCAGGATGAGGTGAAGCTTGCTTACTACGCCTTACGCCCGCTCTCTCGCCCATGCGCGCGGTGGCTCGCAGGACAAGGAGAAAAATTTACTACTCCCTTCGTTTACTCCTCGTCCCTACTACCTTGGTTATAGAGATTATATCATATTGTTTGGAATATATATGTCCTTTAGTAGATTTCAATATGAACTACTAGTACATACTCGAAACACAGATGTATATAGACGTATTTTAGAGTGTAGATTCACTCATTTTGCTCCATATGTAGCACTCTCCCTCGCCCCTCGACCCTCGCCCATGTGGTGGACGTGCAACAATTCATTTGGTCCCATATAGCCAGAACGATATATAATGCACTACCATTATTGCTCGACTTCCCGAAGAGGCGAAGAGCCAATCGCAAGGTCAATATTTTGGAGATGCCAAGCGCAAGGTTATAGGAGAACGAGTAGTAGGTGCCGCGTCATTTATAAATAAAGTTTTTTTCTTCACTGGCACGTACGCAATATGATAGGTTCATATGGAGAGAAAAGGAGTACATAGTTAGGACGGGCCAGCCTACACGGTTGCTTGCTCGGGTTGCTCTCTTCACACTCTCTCACACAAAACGACTGTGGCCACATCTCTAACATCCCGGCGGATCACGTCCGCTTGGGGGAGGGGTGGATGCTTAGTGTAGATGCGGTGGCCGTCGCCGACGGCGAAAACCCACTGTCGGCACGTCCCGATCAGGGGTCCCCGCCGTTCTTTCTCACAAAGCCGGTGAGGTTGCCTTCGTCCCTTGCTCACTGCCGCGACGTGGGCAGTTGCCGCCTCCCGCCGCCCTCCTCAAAGTTGAGCTACGTCCCTTAGGTACAACTCCCTTTACAGCTGGCTTGCACCACTGCTCCAGCTGCCCACATCACTCCCTGTGGATATTTCTCTACTTCTTTGCCCCGCACATACCTCTACTGGCTTCTACGTACTATATTTGTGATGAGTTTATGTCTCATTAACTAGTCCCAGTAATCTTATTCTAATCACGCTTGTTCAATTTCTTTGCCACAGGGATGCTCACCTCGATTTTGGTGAAACTGCACAAAAAAATCCGATGGTCAAAAGGTTGCAAACTTCATTTATTAGGAAGCTCGAATGTTGCCAGCAAATTGAAGCCTGGTCAGGGTTCACGGTTCAAGGGCTAGGGACTGCATGGATTGTTTTTTTCTTTAGCTGCCTTTGTTCCAAATTAAATGTCAACTTTAGTAGTAGTACAACTTTGTACTAAAGTTTGCACAAAGTTGAGAAACTTATTTTGGAAAGGAGGGAGTACATATTTTCTATGATCTGTCAATCATTGAGATGCAATAGCATGCATGTTAGTCTCCTTTGTATTTGATGAAATGCTGCAATGGGCAACCTTGGACGCAAGCTACATGTAACAGAAGCTGGAAGCTTCATAGCATTGTACAAATTTATCTCGCTGATAAATTACAGTACATACTATACTAGTACTTCCTTAGTTCCTAAATATAAGTCTTTGTAGAGATTTCACCATGAACCACATGCGGATGTATATAGATGCATTTTAAGTGTAGATTCATTCATTTTGTTCCGTATGTAGTGGAATCTCTACAAAGACTTATATATACTAGTAATAGCTAGCCCCCACTACTAGGAATTTCTATCCTCTCCTTGATCCACGTCATCAAAATTGATGTAGCCGTTAGATGAAGTTAATCAGTCCATAATAGTCGTCTGATCTTGACGTTGAGAGGATCCGCACTAAGCCACATGCAAGCATGCAGAAATACCGTGCCACATGCATGTGAGTGGGTTTTAAATCACATCAACATGTCTGCATGCATGTAAGTGAGCTTTTAAGTCCCATTAACATGTCAAAAAGAAAAATATAATCCCATTATGCAGTAGGAGTTTAGGAGTTGGCTCATCTTTTTTCCTTACATGGGATGATCTAAATGGTGATGGGAGTTTATTTAGTTTGGCTACCACATTTGTCATGTGGTTATAGAGTTTTATTTTGTTCTATGAAATCGAAAATTTTGCGCAGAGAGATATACTGCTGTTCCGCGCCAACGCGCGGGGACTCATCTAGTAATATTTAGGAACGGAGGGAGTACTATGTAAAGAGTTAGGTGTCGCACGGTGATAGTAGTGTGAGGTGGGCCATGTAATCACTGAGCCTCCGTGTTTTCACTACTCTTGCACGCCTCCGCTGTAAGAATGGAGAAAATTGTAATCTAGTAGTTGTACTATACCTCCTTTCGCCGAAAGCGTGGGACATCCAGCAGTCCTACCACCTCAGTAATAAAGACCAATGAGCCATCAAATCACATAGACCAGCAGTAAGTTGGACGGATGAAGCAACCATCACTCTTGCACCAATGAGAGGTCGCGTCCGCTCTGCCCGGGCATGAATGCGACATCGATTCTTTGCAGCGGCGCTGACCGTTTCGGGCGGGAAGCGCACGCGGGCGATGGAGGGGCTTTGGGTGGGCCAGGCTGGTCAGGAGCGGGCGTGGCAGCTGTCCGCATGTCCCTACCGGACACGCCCGGAAACAAGAGGATGCACCGACTCTCGCGGCTAAAATCATACACTACACAACATCTCTCAATAGGAGTAGGTCGATCTGTCGCTCTCTCTAACACACACATGGTGTTAATGTAACACCCCGGGTGTAACTTTCCCAATTTGTACTCCAACTCTTGAAGTTTCCGGCGTTAAGTTAATTTATTTTCTCGGGTTCGGGTCTTTGTCTCCATGTGTTGTTATCGTTGTCATGCATCTCATATCATGTCATCATGTGCATTGCTTTTGCATACGTGTTCGTCTCATGCATTCGAGCATTTTCCCCTTTGTCCGTTTTGCATTCCGGCGCTTCGTTCTCCTCCGGTGGTCATTTCTACCTTTCTTTCGTGTGTGGGGATTAAAAATTTCCGGATTGGACCGAGACTTGCCAAGCGGCCTTGGTTTACTACCGGTAGACCGCCTGTCAAGTTTCGTTTCATTTGGACTTCGTTTGATACTCCAACGGTTAACCGAGGGACCGAAAAGGCCTCGTGTGTGTTGCAGCCCAACACCCCTCCAATTTGGCCCAAAACCCACCTAAGCCTTCTCCAACATCTAGAGCGTTCGATCATGATCGCGTGGCCGAAAACCGCACCTCATTTGGACTCTCCTAGCTCCCTCTATGCCTATATAAAGGTCTCTCCCCGAAATTCTGGATCCCCCTCCCCGAAAGCCTAAAAATCGTCTCTGCGCGGCCGGACATTGTCCGCACCGCGCCGGACACACCGCCGCCAGCCAACCGCCGCCTGCCACGTCACCGCCTCCTGCCCGCGCCGCTGCCGAGGCCCGCCGGCCCGAAGCCGGCCCCCTCCCCTCACCAACCGGGCCGCGCCCGCGCCCGCTAGCGCCGCCGCCTCCCTCGGCGCCGGCGCCCGACGCCGCCGCATCCTTCCGCCACTCCGCCGCGCGCCGCTCGCCCGCCGGCCGGCCGGAGCCGCGCCTCGCCGCCCACCGCGCATCGCCGTCTTCCGCCGCGGGAGCCGAGCTCCGCCGCCGACCTCCCCGGCTCCGGCCTCCTCCTTCTCCCAAGACGCGCCGACAAGCTCCACCGGCCTCGCCCTGCCGCCTCCCCGGCGATCCTTGTCGAACATGCATGAACAGTGCCGGTCGGATCCAGATCTGGGACGAACCCTAGGGTTGACTTTCCCCCTCTCCCATTATTTTTTTGCAAACTTCATCGCTCTATAACTTTGCATCCGTAGCTTCGATTCATGCATATAGCATATCAAAATGTTCATCTCAGAGAGCACATCATTTCATTCCATTGCATCATTTTCATTTGAGTTCATCTTGATGCCCGAATGCTATTAGAAGAGGGCTACTTGAGATAATTGTCAGATCTGCTACTCTATTTAGCTTTTTGTCATTTTTGCCATGATTATTGTGTGCATGCTATGCCCATGAGTTATACATATGTTTTGTTAAGGGTTTTTTCATCTTTCCATAGGTGCAACCCATGTATTTTTGTGATGTGTGTGGTGACTAGCACAAGCTTGCCAAGTGAGGCACTTGGTAATTCTGTTTTCAGGGACTTAGAAATTGCACTAAGTCCTTGGTTTGCTTATCTCATGATGCCATATGTTCATGTTGTTTCCTAGTGATCCGTGCCTCTTTTGAGGATGATCAGTAAGGATGTTTTGTTAATCTTGTAGTGCTCTATCCATCCATGTCTTTATTTGCAATTATAGAGCACCCTAGCTTGAGTCAATCGAGCTCTACTTTTGCTACTTTGTGAATCTGGGCAGATTGTCAACTTGTTTGCAATTTTGCCGATGATGTTGTAGTTGATCCATGCATGCTATGTTATTGTTCTTGCCATTTATAGCTTGCATTTTGTGTGTTCTTGATAGATATATGCTTAGTTGGTCATGAATTGCTCCGTAGTGAGTGCATCGAGCTCGTAAACATGCCTACTTGAGTTATGTTTCAGCATGCTCCAGTTTTCACTAAGTCTGAGAACTGATTATGTTTTTGCTATGTTCACATGCTTGCAATTGTATTTTCTGATCCCTTTTGGCTCAAGGTCACTAAGGTACTTTTGTTAAGCTCTTTGAGTAGCTCCATGCCATGCTTTACTTTGCCATGTTCAGGTCCTATAGCATATAGTTTTGTTGCTCCGAAGAGCGCTATCTGATATGAAATTCCAGACTAGTGTTAATTCCAGACTAGTCCTGTAGCATATATGTTACCGCTTTGCTCAGCCCCTCTTATAGCGTTGCTAGATGCAGGTGAAGATTGAAGGCCGTTCCTTGTTGGAACATTTATTTACTTGTTGGGATATCATTATATTATCTTGTTATCTTAATGCATCTATATACTTGGTAAAGGGTGGAAGGCTCGGCCTCTCGCCTAGTGTTTTGTTCCACTCTTGCCGCCCTAGTTTCCGTCATATCGGTGTTATGTTCCCGGATTTTGCATTCCTTACGCGGTTGCGTTCCAATGGGAACCCCTTGATAGTTCACCTTGATTAAAGCTTTTCCAGCAATGCCCAACATTGGTTTTACCATTCGCCACCTAGCCTTTTCTTTCCCTTGGGTTCTGCAGACTCAAGGGTCATCTTATTTTAACCCCCCCGGGCCAGTGCTCCCCTGAGTGTTGGTCCCACCGAGCGATGTCCGGGGCTACCAGGGGCAACTCTGGGCTGGCCTACCCGACGTCTGGCTCATCTGAGTGTGCCCTGAGAACGAGATATGTGCAGCTGCTATCGGGATTTTTCGGCACATTCGGGCGGTGTTGCTGGTCTTTTTTTAACCTATCGAAGTGTCTTGAAGAACCGAGATACCGAGTCTGATCGAAACGTCTTGGGAGGAGGTCTATTCCTTCGTTGACCGTGAGAGCTTGTCATGGGCTAAGTTGGGACTCCCCTGCATGGATTTGAACTTTTGAAAGCCGTGCCCGCGGTTATGGGTAGATGGGAATTTGTTAATGTCCGGTTGTAGATAACTTGAACCTTAACTTAATTAAAATGAATCAACTGAGTGTGTTACCGTGATGGCCTCTTCTCGGCGGAGTCCAGGAAGTGGACATGGTGTTGGAGTTATGTTTTACGCAGGTGGTTCTCTAGTTTCTCGCTCGCGTTTTGCCTCCTCTTCACGCTCTCTTTTGCGAATAAGTTAGCCACCATATTTTCTAGTCGCTTGCTGCAGCTCCACATATATTTACCTTGCCTTACCTATAAGCTTAAATAGTCTTGATCGCGAGGGTGCGAGATTGCTGAGTCCCTGTGGCTCACTGATTACTATTACACCAGATGCAGGGCCTGATGATTCCGCTCTAGGTGACGCGCTTGAGCTCAAGTGGGAATTCGACGAAGACTCTCAACGTTACTATGTTTCCTTTCCTGATGATCAGTAGTGGTGCCCAGTTGGGGGTGAACGGGACCGTTGTCGCATGTTGGGTTCTCTTTTATTTTGGCGCCGTAGTCGGGCCATGAGTGTTTGGTTGATGTAATGTTATTTATGTACTTGATTGACGTGGCGAGTGTAAGCCAACTAGGTTATCTTCCCCTTTTATTATCATATTACATGGGATGTTGTGAAGATTGCCTAACTTGCGACATATGCCTTCAATGCGATTATGTCTCTAAGTCGTGCCTCGACACGTGGGAGCTATAGTCGCATCAAGGGTGTTACAAGTTGGTAATCAGAGCCTTCCCCGACCTTAGGAGCCCCAGTGCTTGATCGTTTTTAGCGGCCGAGTTGTGTCTAGAAAAATGTTTTGAGTCATTTAGGAACTATATATCGGAGAGTTTAGGAATTATTTTTACTTCCCAGTCTCCTCATCGCTCTGGTAAGGCATCCTGACGTAGAGTTTTGACTCTTCTCTTCTCAAATTTCACTAAAAAAAATTTAGGATCACGCGGGTTTCTTGGAATCGTTCCGATGGTTTTATGATGAGAACATTGTCTTGGTGCCTCCTGTCAGGGGTTTAGTGGAAGTGTCCCGGGGAGTTGAGCTCTGAGGTGTTGTCATCATAATTTTATCGTTGAAGTTCTGGAATACCTGAGTTTAGTACGCCGACATCAAAAATCTCTTTTATGCAGTTCGTTGGTGAGATAACCTCGACGCCACCCAGTACTGGGGCGGGAGTTCGGGAGTATCGCCATAACTTGTATAACGGATGCTTTTCGAAGGTTTAGGTAGATGGTTTCCGAAGTTTTTCTCGGTTATGTGTTGAAGGATGGATACAGCTGGATGTAGGATTTGCTAGATTTGGGTGAGATATTATGCTTCCCCTGTATCCCCAATACCTGATTGCATAATCAGAAAGGTTCGGGAGTTTCATAGGTGGGAATTCTAGTAGCTCTAGTTCTTCTTCCATGGATATTGGTTTGAGATTGGGATTTCTTACCGATTATTCGTTCTTGTTCCGTACCTTGTTGATTTATTTCTCTACCTTAATTCTACATGGCTTCTCAATTTATGTATATGTGACCATTTCAAGAGGAATGCATTCGTTCATTTTGTTCGGATGTGAAGACTATATGTTGCAATTTTCATTCCGTTGGATTCAGCTTCAATATTTGTCTATCAATGTGCTAATGGATGTCAACCTCTTCAGGATGGCTCCTCCAACGCGCACAACTCCGAATCCTGATCCGCCACCACCTCCACCTCCTCCGGAGGCATGGCAAGCTGTGATGGCCGCAACCAATGCAAACACACTGTTGATCATGCAAATTCTCCAAGAGCGCAATCAAGGCAACCAAGGGAACCAAGGCAACAATCAGAATCACTTTGCTTCACTCAACCAGTTCCTTGCTAACGGGCCAAAGACTTTCAGCAATTGTGTTGAGGCAACCGATGCTGACGATTGGCTTGTGGATCTGTGCAAGCATTTCGAGTGCAGTAACATCAAGCTTGAGGACTTTGTCAAGTTCGCTTCCTTCCAAGTCAAAGATCAAGCTGCAGAATGGTTCCAGCAGTACAAGGACTCCAGAGGTGGACGTGTTATCACTTGGGATGAATTTCGTCAAGATTTTCGAGCTCATCATATTCCCTAGAGCGTGGTTGAAAGCAAGCGTGAGGAATTCCGCAACCTGAAGCAAGGCTCTTTGTCTGTCTATGACTACAACAAGTTGTTCCAGAAGCTCGCCCGCTTTGCTAAGCAGGATGTACCTGAAGAGAAGAGCATGATATATCAGTTCAGGGGTGGTCTCACAGAAGAAATCCAGCTAGCTCTTGTCCTCTTTGAGCCCTTGAGGTACGATGAGTTCTACAACATGGCATTGAAGCAAGAGGCTGCTCAGTTGAGGTGTGATGCTTCCAAGAAGCGAGTCAGAGATGTTACTCCTTCTTCCTCTACTCAAGTGGCCAAGCAGTAGAAGTATTGGCTTCCTCCTCCTCCGTTCCGTCTGCCGTATTAGTAGAAGAGCAAAGGTGGCAGTTGTTCTTCCCACCCACCCAACCCTGGCTTTCAGAACAAGACTTCGTCTCAAGCTCCAAGATCGAGTGCTCCGTATCACCGTCCGCTTTCAGAGGTCACGTGCAACAAGTGCCAACAGAAGGGTCACTATGCCAACAAGTGTTTCAACCAGAGGCGTCTTCCTCCTCCTCCTATCAGATCGGCAAGTACAGCTGTGGTCAAGCATAACGCCAAGTCCGCCAAGGTCAACTTGATGAATGCAGCCCAGGCAGAGGACTCATCAGATGTCATCATGGGTAACCTTCCTGTTAATGATATTCCTGCAAAAGTTCTTTTTGACACGGGTGCATCGCATTGTTTCATCTCGAGACCATTTGTTTCTAAGCATGAGTTGCCTTTACAAGATTTGCCTAGACAGTTATCTGTTGTTTCTCCGGGTAAATTCATGAATGCAAGAGCTATTGCCCCAGATGTTACTATCACATTGGGTGATTACAAGTTTCTCTCTTCTCCGGTGGTTCTTGGTAACTCGGATATTGATCTTCTTCTCGGAATGGATTGGCTTTCTAAGCACAAGGCGCATCTTGATTGTGCTGCCAGGCAGATTCAATAGACTCATTCGTCTGAGGATGTAATTGTCTTTGCCGCTCGTGATGATACCATCCGTATGTTTTCTCTCAATGAGAGGGGTGAACTCGATGCCATCTCGCAAATTCCAGTCGTTTGCGAATATCAAGACGTTTTTCCAGAAGAACTTCCAGGAATGCCTCCGCACCGGCTAGTTGAATTCGTTATTGATCTTGAGCCTGGCACAAAACCTGTGTGCAAACCTCCTTACAAGCTCGGACCTGAAGAGTTGAAGGAGCTGAAGAGGCAACTCGATATTCAAGAGAAAATGGGTCTCATCCGGCCTAGTTCTTCTCCGTGGGGTTGTGGTGTTCTTTTTGTGAAGAAGAAGGATGGAACGGACCGACTTTGTGTTGATTACCGTCCATTGAACAAGAAGACCATCAAGAACAAATACCCACTTCCCAACATCAATGAGCTGTTCGAACAACTCAAAGGTGCCCAAGTATTCTCCAAGCTTGATCTCTGTATGGGTTATCATCAGATTCGTATTCGTGAGCAAGATATTCCCAAGACGGCTTTCAGGACAAGCTATGGTTCATATGAATACACTGTCATGTCTTTTGGTCTCGTCAACGCTCCTCCGACGTTCTCTCGCATGATGAACTTCATCTTCAACGCCTACACCAATGACTTTGTTTTGGTCTATCTTGATGACATTCTGGTTTTCTCGAAGAACAAGGAAGGTCATGCCAAGCACTTGCGTTTGGTTCTCGATAAGCTCAGGGAACATCAGCTCTACGCCAAGTTCTCCAGTGTGAATTTTGGCTCGATGAGGTTCTTTATCTTGGTCATATCATCTCTGCCAAGGGCATTGCCGTGAATCCTGAGAAGGTGTCTGCAATTGTGAATTGGGAACCTCCTTAGAACGTGAAGCAACTCCGTAGCTTCCTCGGTCTCACAAGCTATTGCCGAAGATTCGTTGAAAACTTTTCTAAGATCGCGAAGCCTCTCTCTAATCTTCTCCAGAAGCATGTCAAGTACGTTTGGTCTCCGGAGTGTGACATTGCTTTCAACACTTTGAAAGAGAAATTGATCACTGCTCCAGTTCTGACTCCGCCTGATGAATCCAAGCCGTACGAGGTCTTTTGTGATGCCTCTCTCCAAGGTCTTGGCGCAGTATTGATGCAAGAGAAGAAAGTTGTTGCTTATACCTCTCGCCAGTTGAAGCCTAATGAGAAGAACTACCCCACTCATGATCTCGAGTTGGCGGCAGTTGTGCATGCTCTTTTGACTTGGAGACATCTTCTATTGGGAAGAAAAGTGGACATTTTCACTGATCACAAGAGTCTCAAGTACATCTTCACTCAGCCTAATCTCAACCTCAGGCAAACTCGATGGGTCGAAATGATTCAAGAGTATAATCCGAGTATTGAGTATACTCCAGGCAAGGCCAATGTGATTGCTGACGCATTGAGCAGAAAGGCTTACTGCAACAGTCTGATTCTCAAGCCTTATCAACCCGAGCTTTGTGAAGCTTTCCGCAAACTTAATCTGCAAGTTGTTCCTCAAGGTTTCCTCGCCAACCTTCAAGTCTCTCCTACCTTGGAAGACCAGATTCGCCAAGCCCAGCTTCTTGATGCTATGGTGAAAAAGGTGAAGATTGGGATTGCCAAGAGTCAACCCAAGTACAAGTGCTACCGCCTTGATGACAAGGACACTCTCTTCTTCGAGGATCGTATTGTTGTGCCCAAAGGTGACCTCCGTAAAGTGATCATGAATGAGGCTCACATTTCTCTCCTCTCCATCCACCCTGGGAGCACGAAGATGTATCAGGACCTTAAGTAGGCTTATTGGTGGACTCGAATGAAGCGCGAGATTGCTCAATTCGTGAATGAATGTGATGTCTGCAGAAGAGTGAAGGCAGAACACCAAAGGCCAGCAGGTCTCCTCCAACCTCTTGCCATTCCAGAATGGAAGTTTGACCACATTGAAATGGACTTCGTGACTGGGTTTCTAAAGTCCAAGCGTGGCAATGATGCTATATTCGTTGTCATCGACAAACTCACTAAAGTGGCTCACTTTCTGCCTATCAAAGAGTCAATCACTGCAGCTCAATTGGCGGAACTCTACACCTCTCGGATTGTCTCTCTGCACGGTATTCCACAAGTGATCTCTTCAGACCATGGCAGCATCTTTACCTCAAAGTTCTGGGATTCTTTTCAGAAGGCCATGGGCACCAACATCCGCTTCAGCACAGCTTTCCATCCTCAAACTAGCAGTCAAGTCGAGCGTGTCAACCAGATTCTTGAAGATATGCTCAGGGCTTGTGTGATCTCCTTCGGCATGAAGTGGGAGGATTGTCTTCCTTATGCTGAATTCCCCTACAACAACAGTTTTCAAGCAAGTTCGGGCAAGGCCCCATTTGAAATTCTGTATGGCAGGAAGTGTCGTACCCCTCTCAACTGGTCTCAAACCGGTGAACGTCAGCTTTTGGGAAATGACTTAATCACAGAGGCAGAGGAAATGTGCAAAGTCATTCGAGATAACCTCAAAGCAGCTCAATCCCTCCAGAAGAGCTACTATGACAGTAAGCACCGTGATTTGGCTTTCGAGATCGGAGATCATGTTTACCTCTGCGTCTCTCCTATGAAAGGTACACGTCGCTTCGGTATCAAAGGGAAGCTTGCCCCTAGATACGTGGGACCTTTCAAGTTTGTCAGCAAGAGAGGCGACCTCGCCTATCAGCTCGAGCTTCCTTCAAACTTTGCAAATGTTCATGATGTGTTCCATGTCTCTCAGCTTCGAAAGTGCTTCAAGACTCCTGACCGCACCGTCAACTTCGAGGACATTGAGCTCCAAGAAGATCTCTCCTATCGTGAGCACCCAGTTGCTATTCTCGAAGAGACTGGACGCAAGACTCACAATAAGTCAATCAAATTTCTCAAAGTCAAGTGGTCCCACCATTCCGACCGTGAAGCTACCTGGGAACGCGAGGATCACCTCCGTTCTGAGTACCCGACGTTCTTCCAGTCCTAGATCTCGGGACGAGATCCTTTCGTAGTGGTGGAGTGTTGTAACACCCCGGATGTAACTTTCCCAATTTGTACTCCAACTCTTGCCGTTTCCGGCATTAAGTTAATTTATTTTCTCGGGTTCGGGTCTTTGTCTCCGTGTGTTGTTATCGTTGTCATGCATCTCATATCATCTCATCATGTGCATTGCATTTGCATACTTGTTCGTCTCATGCATTCGAGCATTTTCCCCGTTGTCCGTTTTGCATTCCGGCGCTTCGTTCTCCTCCGGTGGTCATTTCTACCTTTCTTTCATGTGTGGGGATTAAACATTTCCGGATTGGACCGAGACTTGCCAAGCGGCCTTGGTTTACTACCGGTAGACCACCTGTCAAGTTTCGTTTCATTTGGACTTCGTTTGATACTCCAACGGTTAACCGAGGGACCGAAAAGGCCTCGTGTGTGATGCAGCCCAACACCCCTCCAATTTTGCCCAAAACCCACCTAAGCCTTCTCCATCATCTAGAGCGTTCGATCATGATCGCGTGGCCGAAAACCGCACCTCATTTGGACTCTCCTAGCTCCCTCTATGCCTATATAAAGGTCTCTCCCCGAAATTCCGGATCCCTCTCCCCGAAACACTAAAAATCGTCTCCGCACGGCCGGACATTGTCCGGACACGCCTCCGCCAGCCAACCGCCGCCTGCCACGTCACCGCCTTCTGCCCACGCCGCCGCCGACGCCCGCCGGCCCGAAGCCGGCCCCCTCCCCGCACCAACCGGGCCGCGCCCGCGCCCGCTAGCGCCGCCGCCCCCCTCGGCGCCGGCGCCCAACGCCGCCGCATCCTTCCGCCGCTCCGCCGCGCGCCGCTCGCCCGCTGGCCGGCTGGAGCCGTGCCGCGCCGCCTCGCCGCCCGCCGCGCATCGCCGTCTTCCGCCGCGGGAGCCGAGCTCCGCCGCCGACCTCCCCGGCTTCGGCCTCCTCCTTCTCCCAAGACGCGCCGGCAAGCTCCACCGGCCTCGCCCCGCCGCCTCCCCGGCGATCCTCGTCGAACGTGCATGAACAATGCCGGTCGGATCCAGATCTGGGACGAACCCTAGGGTTGACTTTCCCCCTCTCCCATTATTTTTTTTGCAAACTTCATCGCGCTATAACTTTGCATCCGTAGCTCCGATTCATGCGTATAGCATATCAAAATGTTCATCTCAGAGAGCACATCATTTCATTCCATTGCATCATTTTCATTTGATTTCATCTTAATGCCCGAAATGCTGTTAGAAGAGGGCTAATTGAGATAATTGTCAGATCTGCTACTCTATTTAGCTTTTTGTCATTTTTTCCATGATTATTGTGTGCATGCTATGCCCATGAGTTATACATATGTTTTGTTAAGGGTTTTGTCATCTTTCCAGAGGTGCAACCCATGTATTTTTGTGATGTGTGTGGTGACTAGCACAAGCTTGCCAAGTGAGGCACTTGGTAATTCTGTTTTCAGGGACTTAGCAATTCCACCAAGTCCTTGGTTTGCTTATCTCATGATGCCATATGTTCATGTTGTTTCCTAGTGATCCGTGCCTCTTTTGAGGATGATCAGTAAGGATGTTTTGTTAATCTTGTAGTTCTCTATCCATCCATGTCTTTGTTTGCAATTATGGAGCACCCTAGCTTGAGTCAATCGAGCTCTACTTTTGCTACTTTGTGAATCTGGGAAGATTGTCAACTTGTTTGCAATTTTGCCGATGATGTGGTAGTTGATCCATGCATGCTATGTTATTGTTCTTGCCATGTATAGCTTTAATTTTGTGTGTTCTTGATAGATACATGCTTAGTTGGTCATGACTTGCTCCGTAGTGAGTGCATCGAGCTCGTAAACATGCCTACTTGAGTTATGTTTCAGCATGCTCCAGTTTTCACTAAGTCTGAGAACTGATTATGTTTTTGCTATGTTCACATGCTTGCAATTGTATTTTCTGATCCCTTTTGGCTCAAGGTCACTAAGGGAATTTTGTTAAGCTCTGTGAGTAGCTCCATGCCATGCTTTACTTTGCCATGTTCAGGTCCTGTAGCATATAGTTTTGTTGCTCCGAAGAGCGCTATCTGATCTGAAATTCCAGACTAGTGTTAATTTCACTTAGTCTGAGATCTGTTTGTCATATGCATTTTTGCCATGCTTGTTTGAACCTGTTAATGGATGAAGTGGCCGTAGCTCAGTGCTAGACTTTTGTTAAGCATCTTGTATGCATCCCTGCCATGTATTTTGTTGTCATGTTTGGGTTCTGTAGCATGCTCATCTCATTGCATTTAGATGGCTACTTGCTGTAAATCGCAGACCGGTGTCATATTTGAATCGCTTGCCATTTCCAAACCGTAACTCTGATTCCGGCGTTCTTTATATCGTTTTCAAGCGATTTCATCTCATATTTCTAGTGGCACACTTGGATTTCCATGTTGAGGCAAGGTTCTTGCATTTCCTATCATATCTTTCATATGCATCCCGCATCGCATCCCGCATAGCATATCATCTTTGCATCACCTTGTTTGTTCCTTGCACGTGGTTGATTGTGTCCTTGTTGCTTGTTTGTCTTGTTTTGGTAGAGCCGGGAGACGAGTTCGCTAATGAGGAGCCTGTTGAGTTTGCTTTCGAGGATCCAGTCAACTCTGACAACTGTGCAGGCAAGATGATCATACCCTCGAAATCACTACTATCTTTGCTATGCTAGATTGCTCGCTCTTTTGCTATGCCAATGCTACGATGCCTACCACTTGCTTTCAAGCCTCCCAAATTGCCATGTCAAACCTCTAACCCACCATGTCTTAGCAAACCATTGATTGGCTATGTTACCGCTTTGCTCAGCCTCTCTTATAGCGTTGCTAGATGCAGGTGAAGATTGAAGGCCGTTCCTTGTTGGAACATTTATTTACTTGTTGGGATATCATTATATTATCTTGTTATCTTAATGCATCTATATACTTGGTAAAGGGTGGAAGGCTCGGCCTCTCACCTAGTGTTTTGTTCCACTCTTGCCGCCCTAGTTTCCGTCATATCGGTGTTATGTTCCTAGATTTTGCGTTCCTTACGCGGTTGCGTTATATTGGGAACCCCTTGATAGTTCGCCTTGATTAAAGCTTTTCCAGCAATGCCCAACATTGGTTTTACCATTCGCCACCTAGCCTTTTCTTTCCCTTGGGTTCTGTAGACTCAAGGGTCATCTTATTTTAACCCCCCCCGGGCTAGTGCTCCTCTGAGTGTTGGTCCCACCGAGCGATGTCCGGGGCTACCAGGGGCAACTCTGGGCTGTCCTACCCGACGTCTGGCTCATCTGAGTGTGCCCTGAGAACGAGATATGTGCAGCTCCTATCGGGATTTGTCGGCACATTCGGGCGGTGTTGCTGGTCTTGTTTTAACCTGTCGAAGTGTCTTGAAGAACCGAGATACCAAGTCTGATCGGAACGTCTTGGGAGGAGGTCTATTCCTTCGTTGACCGTGAGAGCTTGGCATGGGCTAAGCTGGGACTCCCCTGCAGGGATTTATACTTTCAAAAGCCGTGCCCGCGGTTATGGGCAGATGGGAATTTGTTAATGTCCGGTTGTAGATAACTTGAACCTTAACTTAATTAAAATGAATCAACTGAGTGTGTTACCGTGATGGCCTCTTCTCGGCGGAGTCCAGGAAGTGGACACGGTGTTGGAGTTATGTTTTACACAGGTTGTTCTCTAGTTTCTCGCTCGCGCTTTGCCTCATCTTCTCGCTCTCTTTTGCGAATAAGTTAGCCACCATATTTGCTAGTCGCTTGCCGCAACTCCACATATATTTACCTTGCCTTACCTATAACCTTAAATAGTCTTGATCGCAAGGGTGCGAGATTGCTGAGTCCCTGTGGCTCACAGATTACTATTACACCAGATGCAGGGCCTGATGATTCCGCTCCAGGTGACGCGCTTGAGCTCAAGTGGGAGTTCGACGAAGACTCTCAACGTTACTATGTTTCCTTTCTTGATGATCAGTAGTGGTGCCCAGTTGGGGGTGAACAGGACCGTTGTCGCATGTTGGGTTCTCTTTTATTTTGGCGCCGTAGTCGGGCCATGAGTGTTTGGTAGATGTAATGTTATTTATGTACTTGATTGACGTGGCAAGTGTAAGCCAACTAGGTTATCTTCCCCTTTTATTATCATATTACACGTGAAGATTGCCTAACTTGCGACATATGCCTTCAATGCGATTATGACTCTAAGTCGTGCCTCGACACGTGGGAGCTATAGTCGCATCGAGGGTGTTACAGTTAAACACACACACACACGCGCACCTTGGTCCCGTTGTACCTTCTAACGTGACTTATTACACCTAGATGGAGGGAGTAGTAAGTATACGAGATACAGTGGCACACTGACTTAAGTCGAATACAAGTGGCCAAAATTTGTGTGCATGTTATAATAAGGATTCACTTAAAATAGTACGTGAGCGAACAGAGGGATCAATTGGACAGTGTTCCCGAGCAGTAGCGAGATGTGTGAGGTAAGATACACCGCTGGCGCTTTTAATTTTTCTTATTAATTTGTTTGTTTCACCCTCTGACTGGTGGGACCCAACGTACTACATGGAGAGAGGTAAGGTGTCTAAGGCTGCATTTTTTCTGCACCACTATGGATAGTCTTACCACCAAAGCCACATGACACGATTATGATTGAAATCCCAATGACTCCCACACACACAAAAAACACGACATGCTTGTCACACGAATGCAGGAATGTATAAAAGGTTATTTCCCTCTCGTTGAACATAACGGGAGGGTTGTGTAGCTAGTTAGCCTGTTCGCTCGCTCTCTCGCCCTGTCCCGCTGGAGCCTCGGCACTTGTAGTTACCCTCTTCACACTCTCTCGCCCTCTCCAAATCTAAACAAGACTTCGTTGGCCTCTCTCTCTCCCCTCACTGCTGCTCAAACAGCCGGCAGGATCCGTCCGCCGGGAAGGGATGGAGGCTTAACGCTGTCACCGTCGGCGAGGGACTACCGGCGCAGCTGTTCACTTTCCACCCAGCGGCGGCGCGGGAGGGCCTCCGACCCCTTCTTCTTCGCCTCCGTCCCGTCGCCCACCGAACCACGCCCAAAGAACCTTAAGGTATAATTTACATACTCCACATGCATTGCTCTAGCTGCATGTATACCATGAATCTAGGACGTGGTTCAAAGAGGAAAGGAGTGGGGGAAAGTAGTGGGAAAAGTTGTATATAGCATGAATCTAGGACGTGGTTCAAAGAGGAAATGAAGGGGGAAAGTTGTATAGCATTAATCTAGGACGTGGTTCAAAGAGGAAAGGAATGGGGGAAAGTTGTGGGGAAAGTTGTATCGCATAAATCTAGGATGTGGTTCAAAGAGGAAAGGAAGGGGCGAAAGTACTAGTTCAAAAAGGAAGGGAAGGGACAAGGCTGTAGAGTTTGAGCAGGACTAGATTTGCTACGCTCACATAGGGAAAGGCGTCTAAAGATAACAAAACTTGGACCAACACAAATATGCTCCTTGGTTGCTTGTTCTTTTTTGCAACAGACTGTGCATGACCACAGTACATCGGTAGATGCACATGGTGCTGGTGCGTCCACTGTCCCATGCAACTCATTAGCTGTTGTTAATCTAAGGCCTTGTTTGGTTAAAAACTCCCTAGTCCCTACCTGCTGGGTTCCAGGGACTAAACATGGACTAGAGGTTATTAAATGACATGCTAAAAGACCATGTTACCCCTAGTAATGAACTAATAGAGACAAGGTGCGATGCGTGGCAGGGGAAACTGTTGGAAAAAGTCCCAAAAAGACTCCCTCGGGGTCTTCTTTCTTTAGTCCCAAATGCCCACTTTTAGTCCCTAAAAGTCCCTCCTCTTTGGTTTAGATGGGACTGACATGGAGTTTTTTTAGTCCCTACACCAAAATGTCCCTGTAAACAAACACCCTCTAATAATGCCGCTGGAAAATTGATGCAATGCCACAGTTAAAAGCAAATTACATGTTTAACGAATTTATTGTTAATATAATCTCTATGTTAATAATAATCAATGCCACCGTTTGAGAAATGCTACTGTCTTGCTTTCTTTCCCATTTAGATAAGGTAGATGCTTCTTTTTGTTGGCTTCTGTGTCATCCACCGTTATTGACCACTAATTGTTTCCTTTGCACCTCTGTGTAAACAGGGTTATCTGCTTCACCTCGTTGCCATTGTGACCTTTTGTTGCACTACACAAAACACTTTTGTTTTAAGAGTGTTTTGTGCAGTTTAACCACAATGTCACACCGACAACGTTGCTTGATTGCTTGATCTTAGTGGAACTGCACAAGAGGAGATCTTACTTCCTATCCGTTAAGGCGAATTTGGTTCAGATCTTCTTCTTGTGAGTTGTTTGAATTCCGCATCATGAGAGGTCAGTACTAGCCTTCTTTCACATGATTCTGCAGTGTGCATTCATATGTTGTGCTACTTGTATGATAATGTTGCTTGATTTTCGTGAACTGCACAAATGGAGACAAGACTTCCAATCTGTATGTGCACCGTAATATCCCATTGAGGTAAGATAAGGATATTTCACAACTGCTGGCCTATATTTTGCCGCTTTCATCAGAAAATTAAGTTTAGTACTAACTTGTGCTCCCTAATTGGCATGCCAAATCTTACATTGAAGGCGAAGCTTGTTTGTTATTGAACCAAGTGATGAAGGGGAAGAACAAGGGGAAGAAAAACAAAAATCAACTCCTGGTGCTGTCATGAAAAAGTGGTATTGTCCTTGAGAAGTGCTTCATCTATGTTGTTTTAAATATTTCCTTTCCTTTTTTTCGAGCAAACAGTGATGCTAGCATTTAGTAGTCCTCTTGTCTTTGCACAACAGGATCATCTTCCTCTGAAGAAGAATATGAAGTACGTGAAGTGACTAGTTCCGATTATGCCACGATGAAGAAGCCCTGTCTATCTTATCATCAGAAGGAGCAGTTGAAGGATGGTTACATTACTCCCCACAAGATCAAACTAACTTCAGCTCAGAAGGACTGACAAAACCTCCATTTTTTGCTGTGATGCACGAGTACAATGCTGTTCTAGGATTCTTTCTGGTGAGTTCCATTTTTCTAGAAGTGTGCTCTACATGGACCATGTATGTGCCTGTTGAAACTGTCATTTCATAGTACAGTTTGCTCTATACTAATCACTTTTTTGTATTTGTGCAAACAGGGGTGCTCGGCTTAATTTCAATGGGAACTGCACAAAATGTTCATGAATACATCGAATCATTCATTTACACCATAAGAAAGGAGGTGCCGATAAGTTCAAGGCGTTGCAACATATAAGGGCGAAATCATACAAGCTACGCCCGAATTTGGTTGATTTTGGTGGAACTGCACAAAAAGAACAGCTGGTTTATTTAGCATGAGGTGACATGTCAGTGTCCGAACTGATGGCAAACTCAGCCCATTCCACAATCGTAGGCATTTTATATTTTGGAATGGGACAACCTTGTCAAATTTTGCTCATTGATTTTAGCAAGACATGCGTTTGATATTTTCGAATGGGACGCCCTTGCTGTCAGTAGCATCAATCATTTTTTTCTTTATTCTTTAGTTGTGAAGTAAATATTGCCTCTGACATGTGAGTCACTGAGATGCATAATCATTGATTGTTTTGAATGTTCTCTATGAATTGCCAGGCCTATGTGTTTGATTGCAATGTACAAAAACGCTAAAAACCTGCTCAAACTCTTTGTACTCCTTCTATTCCTTTTTACTTCGCACATTGTGAAAGTGCATACTTTTTTGTATAAGATTGGTCAAAGTAGACACACTTTGACTGGAGACAAAACTTGTATGCAGACTAGAAAGGACCAGAGGGAGTACATGTGAAACTGCTGCAAACGAGGTGATCACCCTGGGAATAATGCTAGTACATATTGTTTTGCATGTTCATCCAATGCCAGTGATACAGGAATTCAAACTAATCGAAATAAATTCATTCATACACGGTCGGATTTCATATAAACATGCCAAATTTCATTACACTTCATACATTGTTCAACTAAAAAGGGGTGCGCTGGAGGTATAATTAATTAACCGAAGCTACCCACCTGTGTCCCGCTGAGCCGAACAGAAGCTTCAGTGACTTAACTGCAGGTCCAGTTGCGTAACTGACATGTGGCATGTTGGGCCCACATGTCAGTCAGCCAACTGCACCAGCAGTTAAGTAGAAGCAGCGTTACTCTCTAACAGAACTGCCTGACTCCACGTCGCCGCCAAGAAGCTAACCGCCCGTCAATGGTCAACCTGCCTAGCTTGGCTTCAACAGGAGGTTAGCAGCGGTGGCCTTACTTGGACCCGAGTGGCGGTGACCTACCGTGTTCTACTCTTCCTCGTTTTCTGTGTGGCGCGTCCTCGTTCGTAGTGGGGCGGGGCCTCGGTGGAGCCGGCGATGTCCTCCATCTCGTTTTCGGCGGGCGGCGCCTCAGCGAAGCGGTGGAAATCCTCCCCCGCATTGCAGGCAGGGTGGGGCCTCGGCTGAGCCGGCGATGTCCTCTGCCTCGTTGTTGGCGGGGCGGGGCCTCGGCGGAGCCGGCGGTGTCCTCTGCCTCGTTGTTGGCACCGTGGGGCCTCGGCGGAGCAGGGCCTCGTCGACGCCAGCGGATCGGGGACTTGTCGGAGCCGGCATTGTCCTCTGCCTCGTCCTCGGTCTCGCCAAACAGCGCCTCGCCCGCTTCATCGCCCTCTTTGCTAGCCTCTTTGTAGGCGCTCGCAGCCTCCGCCACCCGCATGCGCTCCCGCCAGCACTCGAGGCGGCCCTTGTGGACGGAGCGGTACGAGTCGAGCAGCGCCTCCTGCTCCGCCCGCGGCAATTTGCTCCTCCACCTGCAGATGCTCCTAGAGGAGATGGTGGTTGTAGGCGGCGTCGGCGTGTGCCTCCCGGAACTGCTCCTGACGCATCTACCTCACACCGTCCATATATTGGGCACGGGCCTCGCCAATGGTCATGGTGCAATGCACCGGCGAGGATGGTGCGGAGGAGGGGGTTGGCGCCAGATTGTCGACTACCATGTTCTCCATTGGGACGTCGTCGTCCTCCGGCTGCCTGCCGGCTAGCCGGTCGGCAGCAATGGTTGCCATCTCCTTGTGGTCCATCGTCCGCCCGTCCCAAAGAGCACTGGAGCGCGAGGAAGCCATGGTGGGCAGTAGTGGTGTGGATAGGAGAAAGGGAATAGATGCGGATGACTGCGGCTATGGCCGGCGCAGCAGTTTATATAGCAATGGTGGGCAGGCGGAGGGACGGACGTGTGGCGCCGGAGTAGCCGCCTCGGCAACCGCGTATCATAAATGTGTGCGGCAGATGGATGGACGGACGGCACTTGTGTCGTTTGAAGGAGGAGCAATCGCCTACACCGGGAAGCGGGGCGGGCGGCCCTGACTGTTTCGGGCGGAAAGCGCGCGCGGGCGAGGAGATGACTTTACTTGGAGAGGATGACAATGGGGACCAACCAGGTCCATAGCCTCACGTACGCAAGTGCCTCCTTATTATATATATATATATGTATAAAACTATACTCCCTCCGTCTAGGTGAATAAGTCGTATTAGAAGGTGCATCACGACCTAGGTGCAAGCAGATTGGTGGAAAAGAAGAATATTTCTCTCTTCTAAACACAACATTTAATCACAGCAGTTAAGAGGATGCCTTATTAGCTACCCATGCAGGCCATCGTAATTCATAGCATGCAAAGCGCTTTTATTTCGTGCCTAATAACCACATGGACGTGCTGCATGCATTGGTCCTTTCCTAAGCAAAAAAGGGAGGAAAGGGGTTTCCACAGGAGACAACGAGGCAGAGGTGGAAGCGCTCGCTGGAGTTATTTATTTTGCTTCCCCCCGGTTTCCTGACATCACGGTCCCACACCATTGTCAACCTATGTAGTACTAGTCAATAAACGAGAGAATTGCACAAGAAGCGGCCGACAGTTGGGACCAAGCAGCTCGAGCAGTATTTGTGCTTTTGAGGTGTGAGCACTGCAGAGTTTTTCGATGTTTAGCCTAGATATTAATTTTTCTCCTCTGAACAACAACAAAAATGTCACTGTAGGTATTAACTGGGTGGGCTGTGGCCCGTCTAGCCCAGGCCAGATATCCAGCCCAGATATTAATTTTTTCAAGCTGAAAATGGCTAGACCAGCTATACTTTTTTTAGGAATACCCAGGCAAGGTCAAGTTGTAATTCTCCGCCCCGCTGGGCTTCAAATCTTTCCTAGGCAGGATGCATTAGGCTTAACAAGAAAATGGGCTTTAAGAAATAATAAATGGGATGTAATTATAAAAACTGGGCAGTAACTATAAAAAAGTGCACCAAACACGTGATTACTTTATAAAATATTATTTTTGGATATTGAAAATTTTAATTTCATTAATTGTTGCGAGCGTAATGTTTCGTTGGATTTTTACGTAATATAAATTTATATTGAAATTGTATTTAATCTGACTAGAAATTTCGCGATAAAAATATTTCGGATCCCAACAAATTGTGGGAAATTTTATTGAATTCTATTTTGAACGGTTGATTGAAATGGGCTGTACTTTAAACAAACTCTATATGGGCTGTAGTCAATTCCATTAGAATTCAAAAATGGGCCACACATTCTTACAAATCTCAAATGGGCTATAAGTTCTCTGCCACACACTTCTGGCCTTACTAAGTTGACGCGTCCCCAAAAAAACAGAGTTGATGCGTATGCAAGGCTTTGTCAACTTATAGTCAACACACAGTTCTAGCAGCAGTGGCCGTTGGATGTCCATCCAACGGATGCCGTGCTTCTTCTTCAATCTCGGATATTCTAGCTTCACCCGCCCAAAAAATGATTCCTCCCCCTAACATCTGGGGCGCACCGTTTCAGAAGCTGACCCGTGGGCCTACTAAGTTGACGTACCAAGGGCTTTGCCAACTTAGTCAATATAAACGATTCTAGCTGCAGTGACCGTACGATGTCCATCCAACGGCCGTAGTGCTTCTTCAACCTCTGGTCTTCTTGCTCCAGCCGCCCAAAGCAGCGCCGGTGGTGCCGCTTGCTCCTGGCTCCCGTGGCCGGCTGTGCTACCGTGGAGGCCTCACCGCCCCCTACTATTCCCACCGTTGGCCAGGCCCTGCAGCGACGGCAGCCTCACACCACAGCCGAACGAGTGAACCCTCATACTCCTCTCCGCGTGGGCATCCACTGCCGCGTCTTCACCGGCTCCGCGTCGTCCCCTTCCTAGGCCTCGCCCTCGTCCACCGCCCTGGTGCTCTCGGTGCGGCGTGGTCAACGTGGAAGGAACAACTTCCATCGGACGTGGACTGTACATGGAGAGGCTGACAGCTGGGTCCACGGCGGCAGCAAGGAAGTGCCTCCTTATTACGTGGAAAATAATGATTCCTCCACCTGAGAGCAGGGACCCACCGGATGGGCCACCAGTATTTTGCAAAAAAAATCGTTTCCCCCTGACTGCTGGGACCCACCGGACGGGCCACCGTATTTCGCGAAAAAAACGTTCCCCCCGCTGTCAGCTCGGACCTATCGGAAGTGCCTCCTTATTATGCATAAAAAAATGAATACTCCCCCGGCTAGCTAGGGCCCACCTTCCTGGGAGGCTGACTTGTGGGCCTACTAAGTTGACGGGGACGAAGGGCTTTGTCAACTTAGTCAATATGAACGATTCTAGCTCCAGTGACCGTTCGATGTCCATCCAACGGCCGTAGTGCTTCTTCAACCTCTGGTCTTCTTGTTCCAGCCGCCCAAAGCAGCGCCGGTCGTGCCGCATGCTCCTGCCTCCCGTGGCCGGCTGTGCTGCCGCAAAGGCCTCACCGCCCCTACTATTCCCACCGCTGGCCAGGCCCTGCGGCGACCGCAGCCTCACACCGCAGCCAAACCAGTGAACCCTCATAGTCCTCTCCGCTCGGGCTTCCACTACCGCGTCGTCCCCTTCCTAGGCCTCGCTGTCGTCCACCGCCCTGGTGCTCTCCGCGCGGCGTGGTCAACGTGGTCAAGGAACGACTTCCATCGGAAGAGTACTGTACGTGGAGAGGCTGACAGTTGGGTCCACAGCCACAACATAGTTTTTTTGAGATTTGCCAAGTAAGTCGCTTTTGTCAGGCCTATTGGTCTGCAAATCTTTCAAGACGAGGAGAGCTTTCATTTGGCTGGCTGAGAAAATGGCCCATCAGTAATGAGAAAATGGGTTGTACATTTTTAACACACATCAAACCGGCAATTAGTTTCAAATATCTTTTTTTAATTTCAAGATTTTAAATTACATTCATTTTTATGCGTGGAGAATTTGTTGGATTTTATATTGATATACATTTATTTTTAAAATCAGTTTGAATGTGAGTCGAAATTTCGGGATTAAAAAACAGTTCGGACCGCACCGAAATATGCAAAATTTTGAATAATTTTTTAACCGTTGCCACAATATGGGCTGTAATGCTAACAAAAAGAATATGGGCTCCAAAAAAACCTTAAGAATTAGCAAATGGGCTGTAAATTATTGGAAATAATGGCAGATGGGTTGTATGCTGTTTTCCATAGATTTGAGGCTTTCCTAAAAAAAGTTGACGCACAAGCACTGACTATTGGATGTCCATCCAACGGCCGTCTTGCTTCTTCAATCTCTGCTCTTCCTGCTCCAGCCGCTCAAACAAGCGCCGGCGGGACTGCCTGCTCCCTCCTCCTCGCGGCCGGCTGTGCTGCCGCGCAGCCCTCACCGCCCGACCGTACTCCCATCGCTGGCCTAGCCATCCCTCTACTCACCCACACCTGCTGTTATTCTCCGGCGATGGCACACGGACCAGTAAACCCTCGTACAGTCATACTCCCCTCTGCGTGGGAAACAACTGCCGAGTCTTCCCTGCCTCCGTGTCGTCCCCTTCCTAGGCCTCGCCATCGTGCACCGCCCTGGTACTCTCGGCACTGTGTGGTTAACGTGGTCAAGGAACGACTTCCATCGGACGTGGACTGTACGTGGAGAGGCTAACAGCTGGGTCCACGGCCGCAGTAAGGAAGTGCCTCCTTATTACGCGGAAAATAATGATTCCTCCACCTGACAGCTGGGACACACCGGACGGGCCACTGTATTTCGCGAAAAAGACGTTTCCCCTGATTGCTGGGACACACCAGCTACATCTTCGCACGCAAGGAAGTGCGTCCGGGCAAAAAAAACGATTCACCCCCTAACTGCTAGGATCCACCAGCTACATCTTCGCAGGCAAGGAAGTGCCTGACAGTCGGGACCCACCTGGTCGAAGCGTACGTAGCGTTGTCATTCTGGTCGCGAACGTGTATGTGCATACTGGTCGATGTAGAGGCACGCACGTGTCGGAGTAGAGGCACGCACGTAGCATGTACACGTACGTACAGCGGCCAGGGTGCAAGAAAGAAAATACGGCCATGTACGTGTACATACGGGCGGGGTCTCGAACGCCTACTCACGCATACGTACGGCCAGGGCTCGTGTACATTGCCGGGTCAGAACGGAGAAACAGCGTCGTCGTCATGTTCATGGGGAGGCAACGGAATGCGTCGTGTTCATCAGGAGGCAACGGAACACGTGGGAGCCAACCGGCTGGGTCGGAACGGAATGCGTGGTCGTGTTCATCGAGAGGGCTTAGACGGAACAGGCGATGGAAACGAGGCCTGGCGTACCGCACAACGGAGGAAACAGACCTCCTACGTTCGGAACGGGGTCCTGTTGATCGGGAGGGGTCTGGCGTACTGCAAAACTTAGGAAATCGACCTCCTACGGTCGAAACAGGGGTCCTGTTGATCGGGAGGGGTGTGGCGTACCTAAAAACAGAGGAAACAGACTTGTGTTGGAGCGCTACGGTTGAAATGGGGGTCCTGTTCATCGGGAGGGGTGTGGCATACTGCAAAACAAGACTCCACGGGCTACTGTTCATCTCCACCATCGACCCCCTCCAACCTCCACGAGCTACTGTTCATCCACCGCCGACCTCCTCCAGCCTCCACCTGCGACTGTTCATCCACGGGCTCCTGTTCATCCAGCCTCCACCGCGCTACTCCACCGGCCACTGTTCAACTAGCCCTCTCCATGGGCTCCTGTTCAACCACCCCTCCACGGGCTACTGTTCATCCTGCCCTCCACGGGATGCTCCTGTTCATCCAGCCCTCCATGGGGTCCTGTTCATGCAGCCCCAACCGGCTTGATCGATTGGGGTCCTATTCATCCAGAGGCAACACCATGGGGTCCTGTTCATCCACCCCCACCGGGAACTGTTCATCCAACCCCCCCTCCCCCCGCAACGCTCACTGTTCATCCGGAGGTAGCATCGATCGGTTTTAGTTAGCAGCAGTAGCGAAGGAATCGCTCGATCGGGTTCAGTTAACAGCCATCGATCGATCGCTCGGGTTCAGTAACGCGTAGCCTACAGTGCAATCGCTCGGGTTCAGTTAGAGCCAACGCCTCGCACACACGCGCGTACGTGTACAAGAGAAACGCTCATCGCTCGGCCCCCGACCTCCCACCGTAACCGGGAACTCCTTGAAATTTTCCTCCCCCTCGCTTCTACCTTAGTTTTTTCCGTCATGGACGGCCCAAAGAATGTCATGCAGCTGCGTCTCCGGCCTGCCCAGGACGAAAATCCCATTTCCTATCATGATTTTTTGTCATAGAAGTAGGAGCCCACCACATCTATGATGATACCGGGTTTTGTCACAATTATCGTCATAGAAGTGTCATATGTTTGACAGAAATTTTTTTCGTTCGGCCCAAAATGTCATGGATGTGTCATTTTTTGTAGTGATAGCCGCATTGTGGGTGTTACAATTACCCTCTGGTATCTTGTGAATAACAAAGAACCATGTTGCTTCCTACAAGTCTACATCTGGTATTGCTTCTCATCGATTTTAGATTTCCCCGGGTTTTGAGTTGCTAGTCACTCGAGGACGCCGATAAGTGAATCAATTCCACACTCCAATTCTATAACTCTAAGTAATTTTTGTTGCTTACAAGTTTAATAATCCTTCTAGTCATTCCTAGCCTGATCGGCTATATCATTACCGTGCTAAATTTTAACTATGCTACCTGGTCCTTCTTCCCGGAGCACAATTTTCGATAATGAGCTAAGCCTACGTCGATCTTCCTCGTCATATCATTTCGCCTTTAACAGCAAGCTCAATTTCGAGTTTGTGACGCACCTGAGGTTCCAATAACCTTTCGCTTCATCATTCCTTTGACTTGATGTCATCGTCGCTCGATTACATCTTCATGAAATCTCTCGACAAATGTGTCGTGATCATCATCAACATTTTGAGCTCTTCTAGGATATCAATTGAATTCATGATGAGAAATACAATCCTTGCCCCTCGAAGATTTATGTTATCTTCGACAACATTCTTGCCTTCCCCAACACAAACTTGTTCATATAATTTTGGAAATACATCCTTTTTGGCATGTCGATGGATTGTTGCCGAGCCTGTCGGCCACACCCTCATATTCTCCCTGCTAAAATTGTATGACTTATTTTCTAAGTTGTTTCCGATGGATCCTTTGTGTATCCAAAGTCTCACCTTTGCTTGAAAACCATGTCAATGCTATCTCGGAGCATGACTGTGGTATTCCGAATATCAACACGAACATTTTAAGTGAAATGCTAAATGCTTCTTGATCTATTATCCAAACACCGTTGTATGGGTAATATCCTAATTCTTCGCTCGCCCCTTATTTAAATGCTTTTGCACTTAATGTCCTATCTTGCATATCATGCCCCACTTTTCTTTGGGAAGGCTATACTCCCAGTTCTTTTGTGAAACACATTTTCCTTTCCATTGGTCTGTTAAGTTTGATAGACACATTTTCCTTTCTGTTGGTTTGATTAACCTCTCTTATAAATTTTATGATCTAAGCAGTAATACATCCCTGCTTAAGGAAGCACCTTGGTGCCCAACTCTATCAGTAAGACCCTGTTACTATTGTTGATGACATTCCGTTAACCACCAATGGACGAGAACTTTGCCTTTCTGGTCTGCCTCATTTCAATGAGTAGCAAAATGGTTCTCTTCGTCCCACGCCCTTGGTACCGATGATGTTGCCAACATAACTGACAGGCTATGCTCGGACATGCATTGCTATCATGACCATGCAAGATGTCACCACTCTTTCTACTTTCAACCCACATGGTGGGCCCACAACCCACAGATCCCCAAGATCGAAACCTGACTCTCATGTACATCCCTATTTTCCAAAATTGTTACTCGCGTTTGGCTTCGTGTGTAAATCATAAGCCACCTTCCTATTGACCTATTCTGGTATCAGACGCAATACTTAATCCCGTTGCCCTGAACCCCTTTCACCCCTCCCTGATTTAGGCAACGAACGATTGCCTACCCGCTTGAAGCTTCTTATTACACCTTCTTACCTTGCTCTCAATGAATTTCTTGAACTTTAACTCGACACATGCCTCTATGTCATGTTCACTGAGATGGCCCCTAGGTACCTATCTTATTTTGAGCTCCGTCCTTCCCGAGTCTTTTCCCCTTAGTCCACGCCTTAAATCTCGGGACGAGGTTTCTTGTAGTGGAGGAGAATTGTGACGCCCGGATAATTAAGCTACAGTAACCTCACCCTAATGGTGCCATGTCATCACCTTTTTGCTAAGCCAAATGTCACTTGATCAAAATTCTAGTCAAACTCAATTTAAAATAAAGTAAAAATAATTTTTTTTCAAACGGCAAAATAAAAATGTTCGTAGTGTTACAAATATTCACTAACAAATTGTCTTAAAGTATTCAACATCAAATTGGTTATTTGAAATGCCCTTAACCTAACAAAAGGTGAACCTGCGACTATTAATTGAGCCAATTCTTTTAAACAAATATTTTTACTTTTCAAAATGATTTGAGACTTGGTGTGCTAGTTGAAAACAATGCCTACTAATTATGTGCCAAGTTTCAACTCAAACAAAAATTGTTTGCTATTTTAATTAAATGCAAAACTGGGACAATTGTTCGGCAAAATAGAAAAAGTAACAAAAAAGGAAAAAGAGAAGGGCCTATTCTACTGGGCACTTTGGGCCAACTAGCCTAATGACCGGCCTAGCCCACCTCCCCTCTCCTTCAACCTGCCACAGGGAGAGAGGGGATCGTGGCGCCCATCCGCCGGCCATGCCGTGCATGGCGCCCATCCCCCGCCTCCCCGATGTCTACAAGGGCACCCCCAAGCCCCCCCCCCCCCGTCCCCTGTCAAACCCTAGCCACCACTTCTTCCTCCCTCGTGTCGTTGCTTGCTTTCCCACACACACCCGAGCGCCATCAACGTCGCGTCATCGTCGATCCGCGGCCACCATGCTCCCCGAGCCCCGCTAGGATGTCCTGAAGCTCCGTCGTGTCTGTCTTCTTCGACTACGTCCCTGGATCGAGCGAGATCGGCCGCACGTTGTCGCCTTCATCCATCTTCCTCAACTTCGGCCACCACCGCCGTCGTCGTTGATTCACCGTGTTCTATCCACGCCTTGACTACTCGAATAGATCGTTGCCTCCTCTATGAGCTCCTCTACTCCCCCCTCTCCTCCTGTCCCTGCTCCTGTCTGTAGCCGTCGCTAGACACCACCGCATCCTGGCCGAGTTCTACCGTCGCCGCCGAGCTTCTGGTCAAAGCTATGGTCCACCCCCGGACCTGCTGAGCTCACCAGCGAGCTCAGGGCGTCGCTCGGACCTTGCTTATGCCCTTGGAATCAGGAATGCCTGCGCATGGCTTCGTTGCCGCACACCACTCCACTCTAGAAGCCGCTCCTTACCGCGCCCACACAGCCCCGTGCTGCCGCTGCTTCTTGCTGCTGCGGCTGCCGCCTGCTGCCCTCGCTACTCTGCCTGCTATTGCCGCGTTACGTGCCGCGCGCCCGTGCCGTCCCATTGCGCTGTCCAGCCTCGCTCGCGGTCGCGCTCACCAACGGCCGCCGGCACCGGTGCCGCGCCTGCCCCCCCTGCCGCTGCTGCTCTGCCTGGCTGCCGCCGCCTACCGCCTCTGGCCTCCTCTGCCGCGCCCCGCCAATGACGGCTCTGCCCGGCCGCGCCTGCGCTCTGCCGGAGCACGCTGGCACCTGCGCTGCCTGCGACGACTGCGCGCACCCCACACCATCGCCCCATGCCACGCCTCGGCCTTCAGCCCTGCGGGCCATCGTCGTGCCCGCGACCAACTTCGGCGCCCTGCAGCGCCCTCCCGCGGTTGTGCCCCGCTCGAGCTCTCCCGCCTCGCACCTCTCTGGTCGCTGTTCTCGGCCACCGCCGCCACCGTGCCCGCGCGCTGTCCTCCCTCGCCGCTCCCTTGCCGCATGTTCCCCCTGGACGCCGGCGACAGTGGTCACCTGCCCTTAGGCTGCCACCGGCCGTGGCCTCGTCCCCTTCTGGGCGGTCGTGCCCGATTGGTCCACCCCCGCTTTGCGCCAGCGCCCGCTAAGGCCCTCGCCAACGACACGCGTGGTCCACTCGAAAACAAAAAATAAATAAATGAAAAGATATAAAAATTAAAATAATTAGTTAATTAATTAATTAACCAAATGAATTAATTAATCTAATTAATCCTATTAATTTACCTGTTAACTACCTAATTAGTCCAACTAAAATTGTTAGTTAACTAGGAAGTCAATGACACGGGGCCCCACCCTTTGTTGACCAGTCAAACTTTGACTAGTCAACCGGGTCCCCCGGCCCACATGTCAGCCTCTGGGCTGGGTACCCATAGCATTTTGTCTATTAATTTTGAATTAATAATAATTTCAAAAAATGAATAAAACTTTGAAAAATCATATAAAATAAACCGTAACTCGGATGAAAATACTTTGTACATGAAAGTTGCTCAGAACGATGAGACAAATCCGAATACGCTACCCGTTCGTCCGCCACACACCCCTAACCTAGCGAACACGCAACTTTCCCCCTCCGGTTCATCTATCCGAAAACATGAAACACCGGGGATACTTTCCCGGATGTTTCCCCCCTTCGTTGGTAGCACCTAGTACTGCGTTAGGTCACCCCAAGCACCGCGTATTGCCATGTTATGCTTTGTGATGCTTTGATTGTTCTGTTATTTATTCTGTTCCCCCTCCGTTACTTCTCTCCGGTAGACCCCGAGATCGCGGTTGAACCTGTGATCGACTACTTCACCTTCGAGGGTCCGTTTTTGTCTGCAGAGCAACCAGGCAAGCCGCCCCCTTTGATCATCATATATCGCCTATTCTTCTCTCTACTGCTTGCATTAGATTAGTGTACCATGTTACTGCTTTCCGTTAATCCTATTTTGATGCATATCCTGTCCTTGCTACTATTGTTGTTACCTTACCTGCAATCCTAAATGCCTAGTGTAGGATGCTACTATCCCATCAGTGGCCCTACATTCATGTACGTCTGCCATGCTATACTATCGGGCTGTGATCACTTGGGAGGTGATCACGGGTATATACTTATATACATATTATATGATACTTGTGGTGACTAAAAGTCGGGTCGGCTCGTAGAGTACCCGCGAGTGATTCACGGATTGGGTCCAAAAGGACGTTTGTCCTGACGGCCCTCTGAGTGAACCTTTGTGGCGGAGCGACAGGGTAGGTTGAGACCACCTAGGAGAGAGGTGGGCCTGGCCCTGGTCGGCATCCATGGTTAATTTAATCAACACGCTTAACGAGATATTGGTATTTGATCTGAGTCTGGCCATTGGCCTATATGCACTAACCAACTACGCGGGGACAATTATGGGCACTCGATGTTGTGGTATCAGCTGAAGCCTTCGTGATGTCAGCGAGTGAGCGGCGTGCGCCAGATTGGACTGGAACGCCTGCTCTTGTATTAGGGAGGCTAAGTCTGTTTCTGGCCACCCTCACAACGTGCAGGTGTGCAATGGGCAATGGGCCCAGACCCCTGCGCCATAGGATTTAGACCGGCGTGCTGACCTCTCTGTTGTGCCTAGGTAGGGCTGCGATGTGTTGATCTTTCGAGGCCGGGCATGACCTAGGAAAGTGTGTCCGGCCAAAGGGGATCGAGCATGTTGGGAAATGTGGTGCACCCCTATAGGGAAGTTTATCTATTCGAATAGCCATGTCCTTCGGTAAAAGGACGACCCAGAGTTGTACCTTGACCTTATGACAACTAGAACCGGATACTTAATAAAACACACCCTTCCAAGTGCCAGATATAACCCGATGATCGCTCTCTCATAGGGCGACGAGGGGAGGATCGCCATGTAGGATTATGCTATGTGATGATACTTGGTGAACTTACCATCTACTCTCTTGTTCTGCTACAAGATGGAGGTTGCCAGAAGTGTAGTCTTCGATAGGCCTAGCTATCCCCCTCTTATTCTGGCATTCTGCAGTTCAGTCCACATATATTACCCCTTTCATTTGATACATTGCATATGTAGTGTACCTCCTTGCTTGCGATTACTTTGGATGAGTACTCTCGATTGATTTGCTCCCCCTTTTCCACCTTTCTATACCCGATTGTTGCGACCAGACATGCCACCATCGACGATGACTCCTACTACACTAGAGGTGCCTACTACTACGTGCAGGCCGCTGACGACGACCAGGAGTAGTTTAGGAGGATCCCAGGATCCCAGGCAGGAGGCATGCGCCTCTTTCGATCTGTATCCCAATTTGTGCTGGCCATCTTATGGCAACTTGTTTAACTTATGTCTGTACTCAGATATTGTTGCTTCCGTTGACTCGTCTATGATCGAGCCCTTGTATTCGAGCCCTCGAGGCCCCTGGCTTGTAATATGATGTTTGTATGACTTATTTTATTTGTAGAGTTGTGTTGTGATATCTTCCCATGAGTCCCTGATCTTGATCGTACATGTTTGCGTGTATGATTAGTGTACGATCAAATCGGGGGCGTCACAAGTATATACTTTTGTGGATCAGAAACTCACCAAGTGGAATGATGTATCATGCAATTCTACTCTACAACTCATTTCTATCCTGATGGAAGGATTGTATGGATGTCTGAAGGTACAAGGTACCAATCAACAAAGCATGAGGATGACATAGATGTCTATGCCAGGAGGAAGAAAGATCACAACTCCATGGCCAACATGTATAAGGAGATTCCTGACAAAGCCTTGCAGACTCACAAGATGGGCTATGTGTATTATCTGTTGTCTGGACTGGCCACTATTAACACCATATTGAGGCACACCTTGTTGCCCAAATCAGGAGATCACAGGATGATTAGAGGCCACTCCATCAATTTGTTGCAGTTGTTTGATGTGCCCCAGAAGTTTAGGGTGATGAGTTTGATTGTTGAGACAATCAAGAGAACAACTGCTGACCAAAAGAGATCGTGTGGGTATGCTCCACACATCCAGATGCTCATAAACTCTAAGATGGGCACATGCACATGCTTATTGGACAAGGAACATCTTCCCTTGAGGCCTGACTTTGAGGACAACACAGTTGTCATGAATGCCGATGATCCCACATATGTTGAGGCTCAAGAGAAGAGGGAGAATGCAAAAGCTGAGAAGGCAACAAAGATGCCAAGTGCCGAGGAGGTGTCACAAGTGTTCCTCAAGTCAAAGCAAGATCAACTGAGATATCTTATTCAAGCCACTCTAAGGATTGAGAAAGGACTGGCCACCCTGACTCAAAATCAAGAGAGCCTGGAGAGGATCATTGAGACAAAGTTCTATGATCTTGACTTGAAGGTGACAGAGATGTAGACAGCTGTTGAGCAGCTCTAGGAAGAAGCTGAAGAGAGGAAAGGGAAAGCTACCATAGATGCCTTTCGGAGAGTGCCTAGGGCGCAGAGATCTGCAGCAGTGCCTGTGACAGATACAAGAGCTACTATGTCAACACCTGTAGCTACAGCTTCGGTAGCCCTCATGTTGCCCCTCCACCAGCTCCAACAACTTCCACATATGCATTCGTCCTTGGAGTCCTCTCAACGCCTCCTCCCGAAGATCAAGCCTAGAGAGACACATATCATTATGCATTTTAGAGCTTTTTGGTAACTTATTGCCAAAGAGGGAGAAAGTGTACAAATCATAGGCTTTGAGAGAGAGACATTTGCTTCTTTTTGCCTTATTTGCTACTTGTTTGATACTTATTTGTGTGCTTGCTTAGATGATACTTTATGTTTATGTGTGTGAGATAATTTCATGGTCATGTGTTTGATCATATCACTTAAATGCTTGTGCTTGAATGATGACATTATTTATCTCTCATGTATGATCATTCACTTTGCCTTGGTGATGAGTGCATGTTTCATTTACTATCGTTTTGAGCGCTCCACCAAGATGTATGTGACATGGAAGAGTAACCCCTGATCCTAATCGATTGTGCATTTGCATTCAAAAGCAATTTTTAAATAATGCACAAATTTAGGGGGATCTCTTGCTTATCACATACCTCTCAAAGCAATGATACATTTCAATCTTATTATCTTTTGTCGAAGCTTTGATCTATATGTTGTCATCAATTACGAAAAGGGGAAGATTGAAAGTGCAACTAATTCCTGGGTATTTTTGGTAATTCTTAACAACATATAGCTCATTGAACTAATACTCTTTCAAGATGATCATTTCATAAAGTTCAATGATTGGCATGGCATGGACTAGAGATGTGGACCCCTCAAAATGCTAAGGACACATATTGGCTCAAGCTCAAGACTCTACATTTTCATTTTAGTGATCCAAGATCATATTGAGTCCATAGAAAAAGCCAATACTATTAAAAGGGGATGAGGTGTTGCTTAATGGCTTGCTCGCTCAAAATGCTTAGTGATATGCTCCAAAATCCCTCAACCACTTTCTCATATCCACATATGTCCCAAACCAAAAGTCAAACTCAGCCCCACCGATTTGATCTATCCAGCGCCACCGAGTTCATTTGACACAACCATAGCAAGAAACCCTAAGCAATTCGATTTCACTGATAGGGATCTTGGTCTCACCGAGAAGGGATTGCAAACTCTCTATTTCCCTTCGTAACGTTTTGGTCTATTCGAGATGAGCAATCAATCCCACCGAGTTCGCAATGCAAACTCTCTGTTTCCTTTTCGTAATGTTTCGGTCTCACCAAAATGAGCGATTGGTCCCACCGAGTTTGCTGACCAACTCTCTGTTTGCCTATTACAGAAACCGGTCTCACCGAGTTCATGTGATCGATCTCATCGAGATTACGTTATGCCCTAACCCTAATGAAATCGGTCCCACCGAGTTGACATGTCGGTCCCACCTGAAATCCTAACGTTCACATTTTGAACTAAATCGGTCTGACCGAGTTTAACTATTCGGTCCCATCAAGTTTGGTAAATTGTGTGTAATGATTAGGTTTTGTGTGGAGGCTATATATACGCCTCCACCCATCCTCCATTCAGGGATAGAGCTATCAGAACGTGCCTACACTTTCACCATTCATTTTCTGAGAGAGAACCACCTACTCCTGTGTTGAGACTAAGATATTACAATTCAACTACAAGAATCTTGATCTCTAGCCTTCCCCAAGTTGCTTTCCACTCAAATCATCTTTCCACCAAATCCGAATCTGTGTGAGAGAGTTGAGTGTTGGGGAGACTATCATTTGAAGCACAAGACCAAGGAGTTCATCATCAACACACCATCTATTACCTTTTCGAGAGTGGTGTCTCCTAGATTGGTTAGGTGTCACTTGGGAGCCTCCGTCAAGATTGTGGAGTTGAACCAAGGAGTTTGTAAGGGCAAGGAGATCGCCTAGTTCATGAAGAACTACCCAAGTGAGGCAAGTCCTTCGTGGGCGATGGCCATGGTGGGATAGACAAGGTTGCTTCTTTGTGGACTCTTCGTGGGTGGAGCCCTCCATGGACTTGCGCGACCGTTACCCTTCGTGGGAGGAAGTCTCCATCAACGTGGATGTATGATAGCACCACCTATCGGAACCACGCCAAAAATCTCTGTGTCTACATTGTGTTTGCTCCCTCCAAACTCCCCCCCCCCCTTACCTTCATATGCAATGATTTATATTCCACTGCTATACTCTTAGATTTGCATGTGTAGGTCGATTGCTTGATTTATGATAAGTTGCTAAAATATGCCAAGTCTTAAAATTGGGAAAAGGCTAGATTTCTATTTGGTCAAGTAGTCTAATCACCCCCTCTAGACATACTTTCGATCCAATAGATAGGCATCCAAGAGGGATATAATAAAAACTTTCATATAGAGTGCATTGAATACTATGAGAAGTTTGATTCATTATGATTGTTTTGAGATATGAAGATGGTGATATTAGAGTCAAGCTAGTAAGTAGTTGTGAATTTGAGAAATACTAGTGTTGAGGTTTGTGAGTCACGTAGCATGCACGTATGGTGAACCGTTATGTAACGAAGTTGGAGCATGAGATGTTTTTTGATTGTCTTCCTTATGAGTGGCGGTTGGGGACGAGCGGTGGTCTTTTCCTACCAATCTACCCCCCTAGGAGCATGCGCGTACACTTGAAAAAAAGACACATCCGTGACATTTTGGGCCGAACGAAATTTTTTTCTGTCATACATATGACACTTCTATGACGATAATTGTGACAAAACCCGGTATCATCATAGATGTGGTGGGATCCTACTTCTATGGAAAAAATCATGACAAAAAATGGGCTTTTCGTCCTGGGCGGGCCAGAGACGCAACTGCATGACATTATTTGGGCCGTCCATGACGAAAAAAAACGTGGTAGAAGCGAGGGGGAGGAAAATTTCGGGGAGTTCCCGGTTACGATGGGAGGTCGGGGCCGAGCGATGCGCGTTTCTCTCGTACACGTATGCGCGTGTGTGCGAGGCGTTGGCTCTAACTGAACCCGAGCGAGGCGTTGGGCTCTAACTGAACCCGAGCGATTGCACTGCAGGCTACGTGTTATTGAACCTGAGTGATCGATCGATGGCTGTTAACTGAACCCGATCGAGTGATTCCTTCGCTACTGCTGCTAACTAAAGCCAATCGATGGGATGAACAGTGAGCGTTGCGAGGGGGAGTTGGATGAACAGTGAGCGGTGGCGTTGCCTCTGGATGAACAGGACCCCGTGGTGTGGTGGAGGGCTGGATGAACAGTAGACGATGGAGGGGTGCCCGTGGAGGGGTGGATGAACAGGACCCCGTGGTGTGGAGGGATGGATGAACAGTAGACGGTGGAGGGGTGGTTGAATAGGACCCTGTGGTGTGGAGGGCTGGATGAGCAATAGACGGTGGAGGGGTGCCCGTGGAGGGGTGGTTGAACAGGCCCCCGTGGTGTGGAGGGCTGGATGAACAGTAGACGGTGGAGGGGTGCCCGTGGAGGGGTGGTTGAACAGGACCCCGTGGTGTGGAGGGCTGGATGAACAGTAGACGGTGGAGGGGTGGTTGAACAGTAGCCGGTGGAGTAGCGCGCGGTGGAGGCTGGATGAACAGGAGCCCATGGAGGCTGGATGAACAGGAGCCCGTGGAGGCTAGAGGAGGTCGACGGTGGAGATGAACAGTATCCCGTGGAGTCCCGTTTTGCGGTACGCCACACCCCTCCCGATGAACAGGACCCCTGTTTCGACCGTAGCGCTCCAACACAAGTTCGTTTCCTCCGTTTTGCGGTACGCCACACCCCTCCTGATCAACAGGACCCCCGTTTCGGCCGTAGGAGGTCCATTTTCTCCGTTTTGCGGTACGCCACACCCCTCCCGATCAACAGGACCTCCGTTTCGACCGTAGGAGGTCTGTTTTGCGGTACGTCACACCCCTCCCGATGAACAGGATCCCGTTTCGAACATGGCCGGTCGAACAGAAGGCCGTTTCCTCCGTTCTGCGGTACGCCAGGCCTCGTTTCCATCGCCTGTTCCGTCCAAACCCTCCCGATGAACACAACGCATTCCGTTACCTCCCCATGAACACGATGCATTCCGTTGCCTCCCCGTGAACACGACGACGACGCAGTTTCTCCGTTCTCACCCAGCCATGTACACGAGCTCTCTCCGTACGTATGCGTGAGTAGGCGTTCGAGACCCCTCCCGTATGTACACATACGTGGCCGTATTTTCTTTCTTGCACCCTGACCGTTGTACGTACGTGTACATGCTACGTGCGCGCCTCTACTACGACACGTGCGCGCCTCTACATTGACCAGTATATATGTACGTACACGTTCGCGACCAGAATGACAACGCTACGTACGGTTCGACCAGGTGGGTCCCGACTGTCAGGCACTTCCTTGCGTGCGAAGATGTAGCTGGTGGGTCCCAGCAGTCAGGGGGGCGAATCGTTTTGTTTTTTTGCCCGGATGCACTTCCTTGCGTGCGAAGGTGTAGCTGGTGGGTCCCAGCAGTCAGGGGGGAAACGTTTTTTTCACGAAATACGGTGGCCCATCTGGTGGGTCCCCGCTGTCAGGTGGAGGAATAATTATTTTGCACGTAATAAGGAGGCACTTCCTTGCTGCGGCCGTGGACCCAGCTGTCAGCCTCTCCATGTACAGTCCACGTCCGATGGAAGTCGTTCCTTGACCACGTTGACCACGCCGCGCCGAGAGCACCAGGGCGGTGGACGACGGTGAGGCCTGGGAAGGGGACGACGGGGAGCCGAGGAAGACGCGGCAGTGGAAGCCCGCACGGAGAGGAGTACGAGGGTTCACTAGTTCGGCTGCGGTGTGAGGCTGCCATCACAGCAGGGCCTGGCCAGTGGTGGGAATAGCAGGGCGGTGAGGCCTCTGCGGCAGCACAGCCGGCCATGGGGGCAGGAGCATGCGGCACGACCGGTGCTGCTTTCGGTGGCTGGAGCAAGAATACCAGAGTTTGAAGAAGCACTACGGCCGTTGGATGGACATCGTACGGTCACTGGAGCTAGAATCGTTCATATTGACTTAGTTGACAAAGGCCCCCGTCCCAATTAACTTAGTAGGCCCACAAGTCAGCCTCCCACCATGGTGGCTCCCAGCTAGCAGGGGGAGTATTCATTTTTTTGTGCGGAATAAGGAGGCACTTCCGATGGGTCCGAGCTGACAGCGGGGGGAATGTTTTTTTTGCGAAATACGCTGGCCCATCTGGTGGGTCCGAGCAGTCAGGGGGGAAACGTTTTTTCACGAAATAAGGTGGCCCGTCCGGTGGGTCCCTGCTGTAAGGTGAAGGAATAATTATTTTGCGCGTAATATGGAGGCACTTCCTTGCGGCCGCCTGGACCCAGCTGTCAGCCTCTCCATGTACAGTACTCTTCCGATGGAAGTCGGTCATTGACCACATTGACCATGCCGCGCCGAGAGCACCAGGGCGGTGGTCTGGACGACGGTGATCCCTAGGAAGGGGACGACGCGGAGCCGGGGAAGACGCAGCAGTGGAAGCCCGTGCGGAGAGGAGTACGAGGGTTCACTGGTTCGGCTGCGGTGTGTGGCTGCCGTTGCCGTAGAATAACAGGGGGTGTGGGTGAGTGGAGGGATGGCCTGGCCAGCGGTGGGAGTAGTATAGGGGCAGTGAGGCCTCCACGGCAGCACAGCCGGCCACGGGAGGCAGGAGCAGGCGGCACGACCGGCACTACTTTGGGCAGCTAGACCAAGAAGACTAGAGGTTGAAGAAGCACTACGGCCGTTGGATGGACATCGTACGGTCACTGAAGCTAGAAACGTTTATTATTGACTAAGTTGACAAAGCCCTTGGTACGCTCCAACTTAGTAGGCCCACAGGTCAGCCTCCGAAACGGTGCGCCCCAGATGTTAGGGGGAGGAATCATTTTTTGGGCAGCCGAAGCTAAGAATATTCGAGATTGAAAAAGAAGCACGACATCCGTTGGATAGACATCCAACGACCACTACTGCTAGAACCGTGTGTTGACTATAACAAGTTGGCAAAGCCTTGCATATGCGTCAACTTTTTTTTAGGGGACGTGTCACTTAGTAGACCCACAGTGTGTGGCAGAGAACTTATAGCCCATTTGTGTTTTGTAAGAATGTACAACCCATTTTGGAATTCTAATGGAATTTACAACAGCCCATTTACAGTTTGTTAAAAGTACAGCCCATTTTCTAGATAGGACAATGATTAATAATTTCAACCAACCGTTGAAGACAGAATTCAATAAAATTTCCCATATTTTGATGGGCTCCGAAATATTTTTATCCTGAAATTTCTAGTCAGATTAAATATAAATTTGTATTACGTAAAAATCCAACGAAACATTGCGCGTGCAACAATGAAAATTTAAGATTTTCAAAATCCATAAATAATATTTTATAAACTAATTTCGTGTTTGGTGCATTTTATATAGTTACTGCCCAGTTTTTATAATTACATCCCATTTATTATTTTTTAAAGCCCATTTTCCTGTTAAGCCTAATGCATCCCTCCTAGGAAAGATTTGTAGCCCAGCGGGGCGGAGAATAACAAGTTGACCTTGCCTGGGTATTCCTCAAAAAGACGTATAGCTGGGCTAGCCATTTTCATCTTGAAAAAATTAGTATCTGGGCTGGATATCTGGCCTGGGCTAGATGGGCCACAGCCCGCCCAGTTAATACCCTGCTCTCCTCTGAACAACAACGAAATCATCACCAAGAAAAACTCTGCAGTGCTCACGCTTCAAAAACACAAATACTGCTTGAGCTGCTTGGTCCCAGCTGTCGGTCGCACCTTGTGCAATTCTCTCGTTTATATTGACTACATAGGTTGACAATGGTGTGGGACCGTGATGTCAAGAAACCAGGAGAAAGCAAAAAAATAGTTGTACATAATAAGGAGGCACTTGCGTACGTACCGCTATGGCCCTAGTGGGTCCCTAGTGTCATCCAGTCAAAATAAAGTCTTCTCCTGAATCCTCATGTTCGTTGACGATGTTAACAATGCTCGGCGCCATGGGAGCACAACAACTCGAAGGACAACGAAGAGGGCCTCACAGGCCCTACGGATGGTCTGATACAGCGCCCGCTACTCATTCAGGAAGCCAGGATCATCGGACACCTATTAGCACCTTCGAGAAACTGAGACGACATGAAACGGTAAGGCCGCACTTGGGAGCTCTGGTTTATTTCAAACCTGTATTAACATACAAGTGTAATTTACTCGTCATCAAAAACAACGCGTAAAATACAGGCGTAATGAAACCGAGGGCCCGAGGTCTGTAAGTAAAACCGGCGGGTTACGCGTGTAATTTGAGAGACCAGTGTATATTTTACGAACACAGCTATATGGACGACATTACCAGACGATACATGCACGACGTGCGTATCATGCCATCCATGAGCAAGGCTGAAACAACAGCTAACGGCTGGATTAGCAATCGTCCGAGTGTCGTTCAGCGCTTTTATCGTGTGTCAAGTACTTCTGATATTTTACTAGTCGAAATCGACCAACCAAGCGCCTTCGCCCGAGACCATCTGCTATAATTTACAAGCGTCAGTTTTACAAGCAGTTTTGGTTGGAAAACGACGATCCAATCACGGCCTAATATCATGAGTTGGTCGGAAGATCATATGGTTTCACGTCTAACCTACCCGACTTGTCGTATAGGCTATGAATGAAACATCAGACGATGAACTTCTTAAGCACGGAAACAACAGAAGAGGATGATCTTCTTAACAAGCAAATCACTGGCATTAGATTGACATGCAAAAAAATACGAAGCATTATTCTCGGGAGGCACGGTGAACAGCTCGTGATGCCGCATGCCACAACATTCCAAGCTCAACTTTGCAATCAAACACAAGGCCTGGCATTACATAGACAATATTCAGAACAAACTCTTAACACAGGAATATATCAGCAGAGTAACTATTTACTTCTAAACTGAACACATGAATAGGAAAAAACACTCGACGCTGCTCACAGCAAGGGCGTCCCACTCAAAAATATCAAATGCATGTCTTCTGGCTAAAATCAACACTACAAAGAATACACTTCCATGATGATACGTGTTTGTCACAGTAGGTCACTTTTTTTGTCATGCATGTACATCCATGAAAAATTTATGACAGAATCAAGATAGTCCTACTTGTGATGTCGTAGAAGTGTTCCTTGGCATTACCAAAATTATCATCACGGAAGTGTCCACTTCCATGACGATAAATCGCGCGTCATAGAAGTGCTTTCGTCAAGGGTGACCAACACGTGGCATCCACCGTAACGGAACGCCATTAAGCTATCGGGTCGGGTTTTGGATCCGATAACCCGTTAACAGCCCCAACCAATGGGGATTTTCCACGTGTAAAATCATCATTGGCTAGAGGAAACACATGTCGGCTCATCGTCGGGACAGATGTCATCCACTCACTGGACAGAAGGCGCCTATGATACATTGACATGTGGCACGGCCCAACAAGTTTAAATGGGCTGGCCCAACTAAAGGCCCACAAGATTTTGCGGACCATAATGGGCCGGCCCAGCTAAAGGCCCATGAGATTTTGTAGACCATAATGGGCTGGCCCAGCTAAAGGCCCACAAGATTTTGCGGGCCATAATGGGCCGGCCCACGTAAAGGCCCACAAAATTCTTATGGATCATAATGGGCCGGCCCAGCTAAAGGCCCACGAGATTTCGCCGACATTAATGGGCCGGCCCAGCTGTAGGCCCACAAGATTTTGAGGACCCTAGTAGGCCGGCCCGTTAACTGGCTGCCATGTTTTGGGCCAAATGCCGGCCCATATTTGATCCGGTCTATTAATGGCCTGCCACGCTCCGGGCCTAATAGTGGCCCATATGAGATCCGGCCCGTTAAAAGCCTACCACGTTCTGGGCCAAATTACAGCCCAGATCAGGTCCGACCCTTTAAGAGGTTTTGGGCCTAATTATGGCCCATATCAGATTCGGCCCGTCAACTGGACACTATGCTTTTGGGCCCACTTGCTAAAGGCCCACTTAGTAATTCGGCCTGATATTAGTTTTGGCGTGTTAAGGGGCCGTTTAACATTTCGGCCCTATATTAATTTCAGCCTGTTAAAAGCCCATCATATAGTTGGGCCTAACTACGACCCAGTTTGCATCCGGCCTGCTCGCAGCCGATATCTGATTGGGCCAAACAAGGATCGAGACAATTTTTCGGACTGTTAAAAGCCCGTGATTTGATTCGCACAATCATGGGCCGGGGTTCATTTCGGGCCGCTGCCAGCCCGTGAGCTGATCGGCACGTTTCAGGCCCAACCTACATCGTGATTGCATGACGGCCTGATTATGTACCGTAATTTTACGGTTTGGCCGGTTTACTGCGAAGACAGGATATATATACAGTAAAATAACTACAGCATCGTGAATAAGAAAAAACCTATACTATACAATAAAGAAATTACGGCATATTACATCCACTGGGCATCAAAGTTCGCCACTATGATAATAAAGCACAAGCAGACAGCAGATTACATACACTGGGCATCAAAGATCGCCACCAGTGCAAATAAACACACAGACAAAATAAGATACAAAACCGACAGCACTTCAATAGAGTTCAAGAAAGGTTAGCCCTGCTGGGGAGCTGCAGTGCAAACAGCTGAGCAAGATGATGAGACTGCGCTTGTTCAACACTTATATCTTCCTCACTCTGAAAGATAAACAAGCAGACAGATGATAGGTTTTGCACATAAAAGTATCAGTGCTGACAATTCATCACATTTCTTACTGACGAATAAAGTGACACAGTTTAAATGTGCATTAACACAATATGGTATTGTTCAGGTTAAGACATGGCAGGAAATGACATTGTGAAGGAGTTGGCAGCTTCAAGACACCACTGGATTACAGATCAAGAACTCATAAGTATTAATGGTTAGTGTGTTGTCAATTTATACCATTTCAGATTGGCAAATAAAGAGACGGTTTAAATAATAGTAGAATGATATGACAATGTTCATAGTTAAGACATTGCAGAATATGACATTGTGCTGTAGTGGGTAGGTTCACCACACCATTGGATTACGGATGAAGAACAGAAGCATACATGCAGTGCAAAAGAAGATCACTTGCTCTGTATAGTTTAGTTTACACGGTATGAAGAAGGAAGTTGGTTGTACAACTGAAAACTTAAATTGAGAAAGGACAAACTTTTGTTTATGAACTACATAATAAACTTTAAACAAGCAATTTGATGCAAACACCAAAAATAAACAGCTGTTGCAGTCATGCCTAACCAAATATATACAACAAAGTTTGAAGGCTTGAGATGGACAAACTTACATTATTGGTGAAGACAGGCTCTATAAAGGCCTTGTCCATGGTGATGGGGGGGCAATTCAAGAAGTTTACCATAGAATCTTCTTCAAAAGCATTGCCTTTATTCTAAATTTTGTTAAGAGTAAATATATATGTGATAATATACGAAAAAATGGAGAATATTTAAGATAAGATGAAGAGTGATGATACATAACCAAGTAGCTATAAATGTAAGTGCAGCGATACAGGCAAAAGGTACAGCCAAGAGCAATGCACAACTAAACTTCTTCAGTACCAACCTTATGGTAAGAGTAAATATAGATCCGATGTGTAGAAAATGGAGGGCAAAGGAAAATAAGCTGCAGAGTGATGGTACATGAACAACTACCTGTCATTATAAGTACACTGATAAAGGACAGCATGTACTTACAAGAACAATGCAGAGCTAAAAAACATTGGCATTGGATATATTCTACCCTAATGTAACCATTCATACAGATCAGATAATTTGGAGCGAACAATTGATAAGCAAGCTATCTTGCATACTGCTGTCACATAATGAACCAGGTATGTATGCAAGTACAGTGATACATGACAATAGGTACTAACAAGAGCAAAGCAGCGGGCAGCATATTTGTGATATCCTGTCATTCTTGTCAAACCGGAATTCTTCTTCGAGCAGATTTTCTGCAAAAAAGATCCGTAAGGCACATGCGGAGAAGTAGAAGTTCAAATTGTCATGTGATTTCATAGATAGTACCTCATCCTGGGAACGAGACGAGTGCATAAAAAGGTTTTTTCATTCAATGTCTTCTAAATTTAGCACAGGAGACTTCACCGGAAATTCGTTTATAGACTTGCCATCAAAGTGTGATTTCCTCAAGTAACACCGATACTGCTGCAATGCTTGCTTGAAAAGCACAAGCATGCTTTGCTCATCATGACTACCCAGATTGACCCTCGCATAGTTACAACAATGTAATGTAAATCATTCATGTGTTCAATCAGTAGAAAACAGGAAAATAATAACCATGAATAATAGCACTTACACGTAAGTTAGACAGGAAGATGTGAAAATTGTGTTTGTCTTCACAATAATCTTCCCATGATGGGAATATATGCATGTAGTCCCTAACAACATTGAAAGCATTGTCTTTTAAACTGGGAATAAATGGAATGGGGTTCCAATCTGCAGGAATTGGCCATCTCTGCAGTTGGGATAGGTGTTCGGCCAGTGGACTTGCTGTACTTTTTGCTGGAGTGGGATTTTTCTATGGTACAGCTAGTGCTATGGAAAATGAAATCGGTATACCTTTTCCTGTAGTGCAGGTCCTCTGTGGTGGGGCTAGTGGTGTTGCCAGTGAAGTATGGGTACAGTCTACTGGAGTCTGTCCTACGTTTTGTGTCACTGGTTGTACAGCCAATATAAGTGGGGTGCTATCTGATTTCTCCGGCACCACCACGTTTTTCAAGGACTTTGCTGGTGCTCCTTCAGGTTCGGCAATCACCCTCTTCCTTTTTGAAGTCTGATGCACAGGAACAACATTTGAGTGGAAAAACATGGTATGATGACAGATGGAATATGTATTGATAATGGATGGGCATGGCATCTCGACATATATGATGAGTAAACTAAGCAGATGGCGGTGCAACAAAGTAGAAGAAATGCAAGACAACATATGCAAGATACCCGCAATCAATAAAACATTGCCAAATTAGAACAGTTACCTTGATGGGTGAACAGGACAGGCCATCTGCCTTTGACTCCTCAAGGTTAGAATAGTCATTAGGATCATATTCTGAACAAGAATCAACAGATGGGGAGCGTATGAGTTTCATTGCATCCAGAATGGCACTCAATGCCTTGGTGCCAATTTTGTAAGTCATTGTAGTGTTTAGCTTCAAGAGTGGACTGTTGCTAGTGCGACACAAAGCAGCTACACAGATCATAGTGTAGATATAACGGGAAAACCTTAAGCATCAGAGTAAAATCAGCAAAGTGGAACTTGCTGGAATATATGTGCTAGTATTGCCGGTATGGCTAGAAAGGCTTCGGATACCAGCTCTCTTCAAGTGAAGGTGCGGTACTGTTAATATCAATGTAACTCTCAAAGGCGAGACAGCTCCCCGCATTTCCTTGCTATTCTTATAGGATTCAAGTGGGCAGGCCACTACAAATCCTATTGCTATGTTTACAAGATCCTACGAATCAAAGAGGCTCAAAGTGTCCATCACAACCGACCATATAGACCTCTACACTGCAAATGTCCCTGCTCATCTTCAGTACAAGGAACATACTGTACTACTATCATACTCCCTCTGTTCCAAAATATAAGTCTTGGTAGAGATTTCCACTATGGATCGCATACAGATGTATCCAGGTACATTTTAGAGTGTAGATTTACTCATTTTGCTCCATATGTAGTCCATGGTGGAATCTATACAAAGACTTGTATTTAGGAACGAAGAGAGTACATATTAAAGAAGAACGAAAGAGGGACAAGGTAAAGAAGAGCAAGCAGATTTTGGATAATAAAATGTTGGTTGCGCAGTGCCCACACATGATGAACCAGAGCACATTAAGAATGCAACTCCTAGCTGTCTCTCGACCATTTCAGGCGGTTGGATGAAGATCCTACGTCTCCTAACCCTTCTTCTTCCTTGTCTCTGATTCTTCCCATACAGAACACCGCACGGGCCGCCGACCGGACAACCGGCCCCCACCGCATGTGTTCCTCCGCCACCCCCACCCCCACCCCCACCCCAACCCCCACCTGCGTCGAGTTTTCTTCGTTCGGCGAGGCCCCACAACCACCCGAGCCCCTTCGATCGCACCAGCGAGCCCTGAAAAATCGACTGACCCAATTTTGAAATTTAGTATACTGTGATTTAACTAGTGTGGAATATAAAAGGGGAAAACCATAAGCATTGCGAGTATGGTGTTGAGCGTGCCATGCGGATTTGAAGGTGCAAACCGGACAAAGGCAACTTCACAACCAAGAAAAGAAATCAGAGTAAAGCAGTGGCGATCTATTTTGTTGCTGCGATAAATAAGTTGAGCAGATACGAAAGAGTACCGCCTCTGGTGTGGCGCCGTGTACGCATCTGCTGAGAATTTGACGGTGCTGCGGTAGCGATGGCTGTCGGTGGCATGTAAGCAGATCTAGGAGGGTAGACGGTGGCGGCGGGGCGCGGTGGACGAGACGGCAAGGTGGACGACGGCGGGGATGAAGCGAGAGGACGGGATGCAAGGATCCCGGTCCGAAGCCGTGGATGAGAGAGGTCGATCTCTTGTAATGGACGGCGGCGTCGGGGTATCAGCTCCAGCATGGTGGAGGAGGACGGCAGTGGATGGGGTGGCGGACGATGGCGGACGGAGGAGGGTGGGGTGGAGAGGGTGTTTTGGCACCCACGGAGTACGAATGGGGAAAAGGGAGGTAGAGAGGAAGGGGGGAACCATGTATTCAGGGCGCGCTTGTCTCAAATGCGAGGAAATTTACAAACTTAGACCTCGTTTCTAATTTCTACTACATCACAGCAACACTAGTCGGTTGGGGATAGGACGGTAATCTCGCATACACCGAATATTTATCGACGAGAGTTTGTTTTTGGCGCCCACCATGTATGAATATGAATCGGGGAGGGAGTCGATTTCGTCCAAGGACACACTGTGTTTTGGCGCCCACCATGTATGAATCCGGGTGAGAGGCGGTTACGTCATGTTTGGGTGAAATTACAAACCTACCCCTATCGAAACCTATAGAAATCCAACATATAGGCTTTGCGTGGCAGGGATTGGCAGTAGTGATTTCCATCTTGCAGATTTTGGTTTCGGGCGTTACTGCGACTTTCCCCGCTTCGTTCAAATTTTGCAGAGTGCACGTTTACCGTGCCAAATCAATTTGAATCCCGTTTATATTCTATTTTTTCGGGCAGGATCCATTTTCAATTGGAATTACATTCTATATACATCATTTTTATATATACTTTCAAAAGCACAACACCATTTATACATAAATATGGTTTACAAATGGCATGATCTCAAATTCATAAGCTTGTATCCATCAATTTGGATTTTCAAATATTTGAAACCACTTTATGTTGAAATCCAATGTATGCATTCCTCGCTAACTGTCTCCAATTAATGTGTGTTTCATGCGGGTTTTTTTACTTCTCAAACATGTATAATGTGTTTCACACACGCAACATATAGTTTAATCCCGTTTAGACATTAATTGCATATAAACCATGCATTGTTTGTAATTGAAGAATCTATGGATCACCAATATTGATAAACTATATAACATTACACGTGTGCCCAAATTCAAATGAATATGCATGTTTGTTACACCAATTTGTGTTATGATATTATCAATGTCATGATCTCCATTTTAAATATTTGAATCCCCTTTAATCCAGATATTCATCTCATATAGCTATAACTCATGCTTATATAGGACTATCTCTCTAGAACTATACGCGTTCATCGTCTCTCAGGTATCTCTCGTGCTACCTGTATGTCGACAATGATCTTTTATCTTTGTATCACACTGACGGTACTCTCTCCCTTGACCTTCATCAGTCTATCTCTCTCTAAGTATGTCTCACTCCCTGCTATGTGTCTCTAACTATGATTCTCCATGTGGATCTCTTTCTCTCACACAAACACAAAACTTTGTCTCCCGGGGTCTCATTTCTCTCTACTATTACCATGTGTGCCACTCGCACACCCCTCATACAGAGATGTCTTTCGCTCCGTAGATATGAGAACCTATGACTCTTCCTCTTCAATATCTCTTTCTCACACACAAACACAAACTCTGTCTCCCAGGGTCTCATACTTCACCATTGTTCTCTTGTATGTCGCTCACACACACCCTCTCTCCCTAGAGATATCTTGCGTTCCCTCGTATGTCTCTCTAGCTATCACTCTCGTTGTGAAATATCTTTCTCTCTCTCAGACACAAAACTCCGTCTCTCTGGATCTCATTTCTCTCTGATATCTGTTTGTATGTGACTCACACGCACCCTCTCTCTATCTCTCTCACACCCACACACATAACCCAGCCTTCTGATCCACTCGACTCCTATCTCTAATGCACACTAGCTAGCATCTTTATCTTTCTATTTATCTGTTTCTCCATCAACCTTCTTTCTTTCCCTCACTCTTGATTCCTATCACGCACACTACATATGTTTCTCTCTACATGTAGTCAAGTGCCCTCTGACACACATATATAACTTCACCCTTTGAACCACCCGACGGTCATCTCCAACACCCAAACTAGCGGATGTCCCTCTAGCTAGCATCTCCATCTCTGTATCTAACTATAGTTTCTCAGTCAACATTTCTTTCTCGCACGGAGTCTTGCTTCCTATCACCCACAATATATATGTCTCTCCATACATATGCATTTATAGGTTGGTCTCTTTTGCACAATCGTTGCGCCTCACTCCCTCTGCTCACCATAGATGCATGCTCCAGCCCACGCCACTATCTCTTAAAGACAAAAACACATGCTCAATTGTCAGGACTTCTTCCATGCATTCTCACATGCATGCATATTGTCATACCGATCCGTCTCTCCCATGTCGTTGATCTTATGACTTATGTCTTCTTTCTTTTATCTCGATCATGCGCGCGCGCACACACACACATCCCACGTATACATGTATACCTCTCACACATGCACGTTCAAGGTCTCTATGTCTCGATATGTAGTTAATTACCCTCAATCCTAATGCCACATCGAATCGTTCTCCTCTTTTGTGCACATAACTTCCGCCTGGATGGGTAAAACACACACTCACACTTAACAATCTCCTTCTAGCTACCCCCCTCCCCCCCCCCCTCTCACTCTTCCCCTATATCCCCGAAACCAATAAGACCATCCCTTAGTTTAATTGCCGCCTACATGCACCATCGATATATAGTAGTCTTCCTCGGTGTCTCTCGAACAAACACGTTCTCTCAAAGTCGACTCCTCTCGTGCATATAGGTCCTAATGCGTTTTTCGAGGCTAACTTTGACCAAACGTTAGAGCAATAATATATGACATGCAACTTACACAAAGCATACCTTCAATTTTTTATGTCAAAGGACCTTCCAATAATATAATTTGCATAGTATACATCTCATGTACTATTAATCTTGTCAATAGTCAAAGGCTGTCTTGAAAAACACATTAGGCCCTATATAGATGGAAGGAGGGAGTAGGTCCCATGCAAAAAATGAGAATAAAATTCAAACATCTGGGCATCATAGCTCGGTCGATAACATTGAGAAACTTGGTTTTAAAATCATGAAACTTGGCATGGTGTCATGTCATGGTAGTACCATGCCGTGGTAAAAAAATTGGCCGAATAGGAACAAATTTTGGTATAAGCTTCTTGCAAATCGGAGCTTCTCTCAAGAAGGCTCGTGGTTCTGGGAGGGAACGAGTCACCTTTGTGTGCATAATTCAAATTTGAAATACAAGCACATGTTCCAGTGCACCAAAGTTGGTTGAAAAATCACATGTGTGTCCTCGGGTAAATTTCTAGGTTCCATGTAAGAAATGGGAATGAAATTCAAAATTCTGGGCGTCGTGGCTGGGTTGGAAACATTGAGAAACTTAGTTTTTTTAATTCCTCTAAATCCAAAACGCGCATGAAAATAATGAAACTTGGCTTGGTGCCATGACATGGCACCAACATGTTGTGGTAAATTTGTAGTCCGATTTGCGAAGGCACACACATTAACAATCAACAAAGTCATTTTGGAAGAAGTGTTGTCACGTTACAATCAGAAACACAAGTATTATTGAAACCGTGGGCGTTCTACTTACTAGTACCATTTACGTGCCGCCATGTGTCTCCTTTTTTATTAGCTAGGAGGCGACGTGCAGGGTAGCTATTTGAGTACGAGAGGCGTGCGATCAGACCCCTACGCGTGCTTATTGGGAGGAGAGCCCTTTGACCTCCATCTGCCATCCACCTCTCTCCCAAGGTCTCCATTAATGGCGCCCGAGCCTCTGTTTAATGGCGTGGCTATGTCTCACTCGACTGAGATTTAAGTGAGAAAAAAGAAAATCTAAAAGCACGGATTTTGATGTAAGATCCAACGGACCTATATAACATTTATTGCGACTTATAGCAAGACTCATGAATATATAAGGATGATTAATTTTTTTTGATCAAAGAAGGGCTTGCCCCTTCCAATTTTAATTACTGAAAACCACCACAATTCACAAGAAGTTCAGCAGAACTCCTGCCTAACACGAAGGACTAAAAGCTACCAGATTGAAATCGCAACATCCCAAGAGGCCAACAAAGGCCAAACATCCGCGCTAGAACCCAACATTTCACAACCGACGACACAATCCACATCCTAAACCGATTATTACATGAAAAGAAACCAGGAAACTAGTCTCCGCGGCGAGCTGCAATGAGCTCTTTCGTGTCCTCAAGACGCTGCTTGAGAACGTCCACGGATTCCTCCACTAGCCTTTGGCGCTCGTTGCGGAGCATGTCATTCTCGTCCATAAGTTTCTTCAACAAGGCACTAGTCTCCTCCTGCAGGTCTGCACTTCGGACGATCTTCTCCCTCAGCGGGTCGCGCTCGGCCCGGAGCATCTCATTGCCCTCCCTTAGTTGCCGGATGACGCCGGTAGCCTGTTCAAACGAGGCTATCATGTCATCCTGCAACCTCGCCGAGCCAGAGATCTGATCCATCTGGCTATGGACGATCGCATTCATGCGCCTGTAACAGTCGTCGCGTGCCCGCGAGAAATTTTCCCAGGCCGATGCGGCGCGGCGGGACATCTCTACTGCATTCGTGGCGCGGCGGGACATCTCTGCTGCTTCCGCGGCGCGGCCGGACCAGTCTACTGCATCGACGGCGCGGCGGGACCTCCGTGCTGCTTCAGCGGCATGGCGGGACCTTTGTGCTGCTACTTCCGCGCAGCCAGACATGTTGGTTGCTCTCGCAGCGAGGCGGGACATCTCTCGTGCTTCCGCTTCCATGCTCGCCTCTCCCTGGTGGCAATCTCTTGACCTAGAACTCACACTGGCCATGGCAGACGCAAGGGAAGGATGCTGAATGACTTGTTTGTTTTTGTGGATGAGGAGTTGAGGAGGAACGTGCAGTCATCTTGGCATACTAGTATTTATAACCGAGTACTAATACGCTCCTAAGTGGGAAACCATTTAGGTTGTGATCGGTGTGAACAGGTTTGCAATTCAATATAGCATGGAGCAATTTGGAATGTGATGAGATGCAAGCTCAAAATTTATTGACGGTTCTAGTTTCGAAGTGTGGCACTATTCCCGGATGGAGTACTTTTTCTACTCCCTCGTTTCCGGTTTTATAGGGCTTATCTCCAAATTTTAGTTTTTCCATTTTATAAGGCTCAATTTGGTTTTCTCCAACACATGTTCAGATTCCAAGGTGCATTAAATCATTGCATGAAAGTATTAAGAGAAAATTGACCAATGCATGTACTTTATGCATGCATGCATTGCAATTAATGCATTAAACCTATCTCTCGGGACTTCTCGCACGCACCATTGTGCCACCCACAAAAACATGTACTCTGAGTTTAGTAGTACGTCATACAGGAAGAGAAGATGTGCACGCACTCACTCATCCTCTCACACACGCATCTATTTTTCTCGAAAAGGAGGATGATGACCCCCGGCCTCTGCATATGGGACTCACACACGCAAATTGTTGAAATATATCGAGTGCAGTGCTTTGATGTGTCGCGTCAACTCGTACATCAACGAGAAGTTTGATTATCCTCTCCCTCGTGGACTTAACTACACACGCCTTTGGATGTATGACAGGTTGGCCACACACCTGTAGGGCCCACCTGTCATACACGCAAAGGCAGGAGCGTCCCTCCCTCGCCCATGAGCGTCATGGCTAGCAAGACTAGGAGAAGCTTTCGCTACACGCTCTCCCTCCCGCACGCGGTGGACATGCAGCAGTTCAATCGGTGTCAGATGGCCAGAAGCGTACTGTAGTACTCCTCTAGTGCAATAGTATTCCATCAATGTTCGACTTCCTGAAGAGGCGAAGAGGCAAGCGCAGTCCGGACGCTCATGTGGCAGTTTCATGTGTATAGTAGCCTGGGATAGCGTGTATCGTGCATGTAAGCTTAAAATCGTTGGGGTCGGCTCCATGCTATGTGGCCGTCTCGAAGTTTTTTTAAAAAAATTAAAATAATCTTCTGGCCCTACCCGAAAACTGCCGCGCGTACTGCCCGGGAAAAGCCCCACCCTCAACTTTTAACTATGCGAAAAACAGTTCGAGCTTGTTCCTTCTATATAAATACAGTACTTACTGTATGTTTATTCACCCGTGGGGTTGTTCAATGAATGGAGGGGCGGGGAGCACAAGTGAACAATACTATAGTACTACTAGTAGTAAGTAGGAGTCGTATAGTAGTCACCTTAAATAGAGAGTTTCTTTTCTTTAATGCCACGTACACAAATTGAAACGCTTGTTGTGGAGAGAAAAAAGATAATGACTCCACTATATATGGACGCAGGGGCCTGAGTGCTTGCTTTACTAGGGTTGCTCTCTTCATTCTCTCATCCTCTCTAGATATAAACAAGATTGCGGTAGCTGTCGTGGTTCTAACTCTGACAGTGATGTAGGGGGGTATGTATGGAGAGGCTAGATCTCAGCTATTGGGAAGTTGTAAACACACCAAGATGTACGAGTTTAGGCCCTTCGCGGAGGAAGTAACAGCCCTATGTCTCGGTGCCCGGAGGCGGTCGACTGGATTACTGGCGTGTGAATAACAGGGGTGCGAACCCTTCATACTGAGGAGGGGGGTGGCTTATATAGAGTTTGCCGGCCCTCTCCTGCCCTCAGTAATGCAGGGTTTAAGGTACATTTAAGGTTGGGAGTTACTGGTAACGCCCCTAATAGAGTGCTACAATGACCATAAAGACTACTTAATAGCCGACCGTTTGCCTGCGGAGTGACTTCAGATCTCCTGGCGGTCGATTGGCTAGCTTCATGGTCAAGTGGTATCTCCTTGGTCGAATGTCTTGGACCCGTCGAGTGAGATACCTTCAAGTCGATTGAAAGGTGACTTCTTCTAGGGATTTCCTTGGGTAGGGCTCTTTGGACGGGTCCGTGCCCCTACCCTAGGTACATAGTTTCATCATTAGCCCCCGAATGGATCAAGGTTAGAGTGGGGAAAGAGTTGGGGATCTTCTCGACCGGTTCTTTGGGCTACACGAGTGCCTCGTTTTGGGCCAATCGTCACGGATGACGTTATCAACCTCTTTCAGTGGCCTGGATCCATTCCAGGCCTATCGTCGAGTGAATTTCTTTACTTGTGACGTACTGAGCGCCGGCGCGATCGGGGTCTCCTGTTTTGACAAGTTGTTCTGTGGCCCGCGAATGTCGCAGGATTCGGATTTTGGGAAGCGCGCGGGACGGGAGCGGCCGTAGTAATCGGAAGCGATAAAGCGGAAGCTCCTCGATCCCCGCGTCGCCTTTTTCGCCACGTACTGCGCGCGCGTCTGCTGCGGGATTTGACTGGATAGCCTGGGCCTACCAGTCAGCCACTCGGAAGCGGCCCCTTATAAGTTGCCGGCTCGGGGTTTCCAAACAGTGCGCTCCCTTCTGCTTTCTTCTTCCTCTCTCCCTTCGCAAGTCCTTCCGCCACCTCCGTTCTCCCCTTAGCGCCGCAAGCCCATTCGAGATTTCGCCGGTGATGATGGTGAAGGGCAAGACGACTGCTCTGGAGCGCGCGAAGAAGGCGGCGATGGCGGGGAAAGGGAAGAGGTCTGCTCGGGGCGGATCTTCCTCTAGGACCGCTCTGCCCAAAGGTTGGATCCAGGGCGACTGGATGCCGTCGGTGCTCCGGCAAGAGGATCTCGACGACATGGTCGAGGGGGGAGTCATTCCCCATGAAGCCGCGCGTCTTCCGGGGGGAGAGATCGAACCTCAACCCCGCGACGGTGAGTGCGTGATCCTAGCCACCCACATCGACCGAGGGTTTTCTCTGCCGCCCCATCCTTTTTTCCAGAGCTTCTTGAACTTCTTCGGAGTGCAGCTCCACCACTTTACTCCCAACTCCATTGTATACCTTGCCGCTTTCATTTCCATGTGTGAGGCTTTCTTGGGTTGCCGCCCCCATTGGGGACTTTTCAAGCACATCTTTACCTGCCGTTCTCAATCAGTCAAGAAGGCCAAGTCGAGTGACGAGAGGACGCAGGTGATCCAGTTGTGCGGGGGCTTGGTGATCCAGACGAGGGGGAAGAGCTGTTTTCCATCCATTACTTTCCCGGAGTCGGTCCGTGGTTGGCAGGCGACCTGGTTCTACTGTCAGGACCAGGAGACCCCAGGACAGTCGACTGGTCTTCCTCCTTTCTCCCTCGACCGAGCTGAAAAACCCGCTTCTCTGAAAGTGACGCCGGAGGAAAGGCCCCAAGTCAAAGTGTTGGTCGGTCGAGTGGTCGAGCTTGTTCGTGAGGGTGTGACTGGGATGGACCTGCTGGAGGTCTTCCTTCAGAGACGCATCCAACCGCTCCAGGCCCATGACCACCCGATGTGGTTGTACTCGGGTCTCGATGACACCACTCGGATCCACCCGGAGGAGGTCACCGACGAGATGCTGGAGGGGTGGCTGTCGAGCATCACGGGGAACAAAGACAACCCCCGAGGAGCCAGGAGGGTAACTCCACTCGACAACTCGTATGTAGTGGACCAGGTATGTCTTTATGCTCCCGACTGAAATCTTGTTTTCTGCATTGGTCTTCTTTGAGTTGCTCGATTGACTTTCGTCTTGTCTATTGCTTTCCAGGCGACCACCGAGATGTACTCGACGCCCAACGGGGCTCAGGAGCCAACTGAGGAAGGGGAGGCGAGCGGAGGTGAGAGTGGGGACGACCAAGGCGAGTGGGAGTCCGATGGTGAAGGAGAGGGAGACGACAACGTCGACTCCAGCGAAGAGGAGGAGGAGGAGGTCGAACCCCCTTGCCCAGAGGGGCGGTCCAAGCACATACACGACCCAGCGCGGGAACGTGGCAAGGCGACTGCTTCTGTTGGGCAGTCGTCGAAACGCCCTCGGACCTCTTCTCCTACGCCGAATGGGAAGGTTCCCAAGCACCCACGCACGACGCTGTCCAAGCCGCCCAAGGCTCTGCCCAAGATGAAGATAGCTGTCCCTACCATTTCCGGGTAATAATAAAAATTGCTTTCCATCGTCGACCATGGACAGATCCTTGGTCGATTCATTGAGCCAACTGACTGACTTTCGAGATTTGCAGCGCTGCTACTTCTGAGGTCTCAGCCAAGGATGACGACCAAGAGATGGAGGATGCTGTTACCTCCAACCCTGGTTCGATTACTGACGTTCTGCTTTGAGTCGACTGATCATTTATTGCAACTCTGGTCGATTGAATGTTTCTCTTGCAGCCCCTCCTCATGTTATCGACCTTCTGGATGACGACGACAACGAACCGCTGAGAATGGGGAGGAACAAGAGATCGTCGGCTGATAAGACCCCCCAACCTGCTCCGGCGTCTGAGGCCATGGCTCGGGATGGTGGTGACACCACTCGGGCTTCTGTGACTTTCGCCATTCCTCTGACAAGCATGCGGCCTTCGGCGTCGACTGCGGATCCACCTTCGCTTTTTGCTGCGTACCCCGTCCCTGAGGACCAAGCGGCTGCTGCAAAGGAGGCTATACGCCAGGCGGGGATCATGATGGAGCAAGTGAAGATGGCTCGGGAGGCCAGCCAAGCAGCCTATGACGCGAGTTCGGCTCTTCAGAGCAACGTCCAGGTCAGTCGACTGAACACTTGGTCTGTTATGATATGCTGTTTGAAGAGTCTCTTTTCCGAAGATCTTTTGTATCTGTATTTGTACACCCACTAGGTGTGTCTGCCAATCCTTGGACGAGTGGGGGCACGCTAAGTGCACCCACTGGGTGTAGTCCCCGAGACTACGGTGGACTGCTGGCAGTCGACTGTAGTCTTTACATTGTGTTGCTGTAGCTGTATTTCTTCACTCGGTTTGGTCGGGCCAGGTCGAGTGGAACCGTATCCGGTCGATTGCGGGCAGTCGACTTTTTCTCTCTTTCTCTTTGTTTTTTTTTCTTTTTTTTGGTCGAACCAGTGAGGGCACGCTGAGTGCACCCACTGGGTGTAGTCACCGAGACTACTGTCGCATGTTTTTGATTCGGCTGTGGTCTTAGAAACGTCATCATTGTCTCTTAGTTACTCGGAAGCAACTTATCTTGGATGTCTGTCGACTGATTTTGCTTTTACAGAAATCCTGCGAACTTGTAGCTCGCTATACTGAGTTGGAGAAGCAGAAGATTCAACTGAACCTTGATCTGGAGCTGGCCAGAACAGAGCTGTAGAAGGTCAGAGACGGCGCCGCAGGTAAGACGACTTTGTCGACTGCTTAGTTTTTAGGCTGGAGTACCCTTTTGCTATTTCCGATTCGATCATCATTTCTTCGCAGAAAAACTGAACGAAGCTCTGGCAAAGAAGGATCAGGACTTGGCTGCTGCCCGTAAGGAGGCTGATGACAAGACCGCTCTGGCCGTACAGAAGCTGGCTTCTGTCGACCACTTAGAAGAAGAGAATACCAAGCTGAAGACCGCTCTGAATGAAGCCAACAGGGAGTGTTCGCGTTGGAAGAAGGAGAACTTCACCCTGAACGAGAAGATGGAAGGCATCGCTCGCAGGAGGGACGACCTGGAGAGCTACTTGAGGAGCCTCGCCAAGAAGTTGTACATCAAGCTTGAAGGTGCACATTCAGTTCCGACTGGTTTTTTTTTGTGTCGACTCAGTCTATGAAAATTGACTTATCCTTGGATTGTGTATGCAGAGCTTTGCCGGAACTTTGAAGAGGAGACTGAGCGGATCGAAACAGGTTTGGATCCAATCAACTCTCCCGTGAAAGATGAAGCTGCCATGAATCTGCTCCGACTGGAATCTCGCGTTGACGGCGTCGTGGACTACTTGGCTTGACTGAAGGTTGCCATGTCACGGATCAACCCGGCACTTTGGCCAGAGGCTACGCTCCAAAACGATCTCGAGTCTCTGATGACTCGACTTAACGGAATCCCTGACCGACTGCAGGAGTGGAAGAAGTCTTCTGCTCGGTGTGGCGCTGATGTGGCTCTGTCTCTGGTCCGCGTCCATTGCAAGGAGGCGTGAGAAGAGAAGCTGGCCGCCATCCAAGTTGCCAATACCAGGAAGCACAACTTTCAAGATTTCATGGAGACTTTCATCGCTGCTGCCACCCGTATTGCAGACGGGATCGACTTGGACGAGTTCGTCGCCCCTTCCAGTCCTCCACCTGAGGAGTAAAAAAATTTTGAGCTCCACTTTAAGTTTGCCTCGGAATGCCGAGTGAATTTTGTAACCGTTAAACTCCGTCGAGCTGAGGGCTCGATTGCTTTGGCCTGAGGTCTGGGACCTTTAGGTCTTATCTGAATTGGACTTATCGTTGAATATCTTCATGGATGATCCGTCGAGTGGAACTCGATCTTCACTCGAAATAACTTTTGTATTTGTGGTGCAGCTCCGAAGAAGAAGGTAGCAGTCGATTTGCACCTCGTCGTCCTTGCGGATTGGGTTGTGTCCTGTACTTAGTCAAGCGCTGGTCTGTAGCTAAGCCCCCGAGTGGGAGGTTTGCTCTCGCTCGGTAGGATTTTTATACACTTAGGCGAGCGCTGGGCTGCAGCTAAGCCCCCGAGTGGGAGGTTTGCTCTCCACTCAGTAGGATTTTTTCAAACTTAGGCGAGTGCCTGACTGTAGCTAAGTCTCTAAGTGAGAGAACTTAGGCGAGTGCTGGACTGCAGCTAAGCCCCCGAGTGGGAGGATCGCTCTCCACTCGGTAGGATTTTTTCAAACTTAGGCGAGTGCCGGACTGCAGCTAAGTCTCTAAGTGAGAGAACTTAGGTGAGTGCTGGACTGCAGCTAAGCCCCCGAGTGGGAGGATCGCTCTCCACTCGGTAGGATTTTTTCAAACTTAGGCGAGTGCCGGACTGCAGCTAAGTCTCTAAGTGAGAGAACTTAGGCGAGTGCTGGACTGCAGCTAAGCCCCCGAGTGGGAGGATCGCTCTCCACTCGGTAGGATTTTTTCAAACTTAGGCGAGTGCCGGACTGCAGCTAAGTCTCCAAGTGAGGGAACTTAGGCGAGTGCTGGACTGCAGCTAAGCCCCCGAGTGGGAGGATCGCTCTCCACTCGGTAGGATTTTTTCAAACTTAGGCGAGTGCCGGACTGCAGCTAAGTCTCTAAGTAAGAGAACTTAGGCAAGTGCTGGACTGCAGCTAAGCCCCCGAGTGGGAGGATCGCTCTCCACTCGGTAGGATTTTTTCAAACTTAGGCGAGTGCCGGACTACAGCTAAGTCTCTAAGTGAGAGAACTTAGGCGAGTGGGCTGCAGCTAAGCCCCCGAGTGGGAGTCTGGCTCTCCACTCGGTAGGATTTTTCAAACTTAGGCGAAACGGATTCGCAGCTAAGTCACCCACTGAGGGATTTCGCACGCAAACAAAAGTGACAGCAATTATTGGAACACTCTTGTCTTTGATAAAAATAAACTGCAGAAATTTTTCTTATTACATCTCGTCCAAGGGAGAACTCAAGTGTAAAAGGGGCGGAGTAGTTCCGCATTCCAAGCTCGTGGCTCGTCGATCTGGCGATCAACATTGTAGAGGTGATACGCTCCATTGTGGAGGACTTTGGTGACAATGAAGGGACCTTCCCAAGTAGGAGCAAGTTTGTGTGGTTTCTGTTGATCCACTCGGAGGACCAAATCTCCTTCTTGGAAGGCTCGACTCTTCACATTCCGGGCGTGGAATCGATGCAAGTCTTGCTGATAAATGGTCGATCTGATCATGGCCATCTCCCTCTCTTCTTCTAGGAGGTCGACTGCGTCTTGCCGGGCTTGCTCCGCTTCGTCTTTGTTATAACGCTCGACTCTGGGGGCGTTGTGAAGTAGATCACTCGGCAGGACGGCTTCGGCTCCGTAGACCAGAAAAAATGGCGTTCTTCCGGTCGATCGGTTCGGGGTGGTCCTCAGCCCCCACAAAACCAACGGAAGTTCGTCGACCCAAGCGCCTGCTACGTGCTTGAGATCACGCATCAATCGAGGCTTCAATCCTTTGAGAATCAGACCATTTGCTCGTTCAGCTTGTCCATTCGACTGAGGATGCGCGACCGACGCGTAGTCGACTCGCGTGCCTTGAGAGGCGCAAAAATCTCTGAACTTGTCTGAATCGAAGTTTGACCCATTGTCGGTGATGATGCTATGCAGGACCCCATATCTGAACGTCAGCCCTCTGACGAAACTGATAGCAGTGCAAGCATCGAGATTCTTGATAGGCTTGGCTTCAATCCATTTGGTGAACTTGTCAACTGCCACAAGCACATGCGTGAATCCGCTCCTGCCTGTTCTCAGTGGACCGACCATGTCCAGTCCCCAGACAGCAAAGGGCCAGACGAGTGGAATTGTCTTCAGGGCTGATGCAGGCTTGTGTGACATGTTGGAGTAGAACTGGCACCCTCCACAATTGTCGACTATCTCTTTTGCCATCTCATTTGCTCTAGGCCAGTAAAATCCCGCTCGGTATGCTTTAGCCACAATGGTCTGAGAGGACGCATGGTGACCACAGGTCCCCGAGTGGATATCATCAAGGATTATCCGCCCCTCTTCTGGTGTTATGCACTTCTGACCAATTCCAGTTGCGCTTTCTCTATACAACTGCCCCTTTATGACTGTGAAGGGCTTGGATCGGCGGACGATCTGTCGAGCCTCTTCCTCGTCCTCTGGGAGTTCTTTCCTTAGGATATACGCGATGTACGGTATCGTCCAGTCGGGAGTGATTGCCAAGACTTCCATGATTAGGTCGACCACAGCAGGAACTTCGACTTCAGTCGGATCTGTGGCACTTTTCGGCTGCGGGGCTTCTTCTATAAAAGGATCTTCTTGGACCGACGGCGAGTGAATGTGCTCTAGGAACACGTTGTTGGGAATGGCTTCTCTCTTGGAGCCTATCTTTGCCAAATCGTCAGCTGCCTGATTTTTCAGTCGGGGGATGTGATGAAGCTCCAACCCCTCGAATTTCTTTTCTAGCTTTCTCACTGCATTGCAATAACCAGTCATAGCCGGACTTCTGATGTCCCACTCCTTCATCACCTGATTAACCACCAAATCTGAGTCGCCATAGACCATGAGGCGACGGACGCCGAGTGAAATGGCCATGCGCAACCCGTACAAAAGTGCTTCATATTCTGCTTCATTATTGGAGGAATCAAAGTGAATCTGGAGAACATATCTGAGCTTATCTCCTCGGGGGGAGACTAGAACTACCCCAGCACCGGAACCATCCAGCATCTTAGATCCATCGAAGAACATGGTCCAGTGCTCTGAGTGAACTTGAGTCAGAAGTTGCTGTTCAATCCACTCGGCGATGAAATCTGCGATTGCTTGGGACTTGATAGCCTTCTTTGCTTCAAACTTGATATCTAAGGGAAGGAGTTCAATCGCCCACTTGGCCACTCGACCAGTTGCATCTCTGTTATGCAGAATCTCTGACAGTGGGGCGTCGCTGACGACTGTAATGGAGTGGTCAGAGAAGTAATGTGCAACCTTCTTCGTGGTCATGTAAATCCCATATACAAGCTTCTGATAGTGAGGGTATCTTTGTTTTGAAGGGGTCAAAACTTCAGACAGATAATAGACTGGGCGCTGAACTCTGAAGGCCTTTCCTTCTTCCCGCTCGACCATAAGTACTGTATTGACAACTTGTCCCGTGCTTGCGATGTAAAGCAGCAGAGGCTCTTTGCTGATTGGGGCAGCAAGCACCGGCTGGGTGGAGAGCAGAGCTTTGAGCTCTGCAAATGCTGCGTCAGCTTCTGGAGTCCACTTGAACTTGTCAGACTTCTTCATCAGTCAGTAAAGAGGCAACGCCTTTTCACCGAGACGAGAAATGAATCGACTTAGAGCGGCCAAGCAGCCTATAAGCTTTTGGACATCGTGCACACGTACAGGACGCTTCATCCGGAGTATGGTGCCAACTTTTTCAGGATTGGCATCGATCCCCCGTTCGGAAACGAGAAAACCGAGTAACTTTCCACCTGGACTCCGAACGTGCACTTTGATGGATTGAGCTTGCTATCATACCTCCTGAGGTTGGCAAAGGTTTCAGCAAGGTCAGCCCGCAGGTCGGAACCTTTCCGTGACTTGACCACAATATCATCCATGTATGCCTCCACATTCCGACTGATTTGAGTGAGTAGACACTTCTGGATCATTCTCATGAACGTGGCTCCGGCGTTCTTGAGGCCGAACGGCATGGTGATGTAACAGAAGCATCCGAATGGAGTGATGAAAGCTATTTTGATCTCGTCGGGTCCATACAGACGGATCTGATGGTACCCGGAATAGGCATCTAGAAAAGACAATCTCTCGCACCCCGCAGTCGAGTCGACTATTTGGTCGATGTGACGGAGAGGAAAATGATCTTTCAGGCAGGCCCGATTGATATGTTTGAAGTCAATGCACATGCGAAGTGACTTGTCCTTCTTGGGGACCATGACGACATTGGCGAGCCACTCGGAGTGGTAAATCTCTCAGATGAACTCCGCTGCTAAGAGCCGAGCTACCTCCTCGCCAATGGCTTGCTTCTTCTGGACGGCGGACCGTCGAAGATGTTCCTTCACAGGCTTGAATTTTGGGTCGACTCGTAGACGGTGCTCAGCCAGCCCTCTGGGAACTCCAGGCATGTTAGAGGGCTTCCATGCGAAGATGTCCCAGTTCTCACGGAGGAGCTGGACGACCGCTTCTTCCTATTTGGAGTCGAGCGTCGTTGAGATGTGAGTCGGGGCAGCATCGGGGTCGGTCGGGTGAATGTGGACTGGCTTTGTTTCACCGGACGACTGAAAAGCTGATTCTGAAGCAGGCTTCTTGGCTCGTAGCAATTCACTCGGATCGGCAGTCTTTTGGTACTCTTGTAGCTCAACCACTACCATCTAAGCATCAGCGATCTTTGAGCCTTTCTGAAAACACTCTTCTGCTTTCTTTCGGTTGCCTGTAACAGTGATTACACCTCTGGGGCCGGGCATCTTCAACTTGAGATACACGTAGCATGGTCGAGCCATGAAGCGTGCATAAGCTGGCCGGCCCAGAATAGCATGGTAAGCACTTTGGAAGTCCACACCCTCAAATGTCAACTTTTCCCTGCGGTAATTCTTTGAATCACCGAAAACCACGTCGAGAGCAATCTGGCTGAGTGCCTCGGCTTTCTTTCCAGGAATGACTCCATTGCAGCTCATGTTGCTAGCACTGAGCCTGGACATCGGAATGCCCATCCCTTTCAATGTTTCAGCATACAATATGTTCAGGCCACTGCCACCATCCATCAGGACTTTGGTCAGTCGAGTGCCTTCGACAACTGGGTCGACCACCAAAGCTTGCCTCCCAGGGGTGGCAATGTGCGTAGGGTGATCGGACTGGTCGAATGTGATGGCAGTCTGAGACCACTTCAGATAACTGGGTGTCACCGGAGCAACCATATTCACCTCACGGTTAATGACTTTCATTCGACTTTTGCTTTCGACATCAGCAAAAATCATCAGGGTGGAATTGATTTGGGGGTATCCATCGTCAATGTCTTCCTTGTCCTCAACTCTGTCCGACTCTTTTTCCTTATCTTTGGACTGTTTGCGCTGAAACTGCTGGATTAGGAGCCGGCACTGTCGAGTGGTATGCTTTGGGTAAATAAAATTACACTCTTCATCTTTCTTGGTGTGGATGTGACATGGCAGGTCCAAAACATTGTTTCCATCCTGATCCTTGACTTTCTTGGGCTTCCATGTGCCCTTGGGTTTTCCCTTGAAGTTTCCCTGGGCTACGGCCAGGGCCTCCCCAGGAGCGGCTGGCTCAGCCTTCCGCTTCTGTTTCCGACTGGAGTTTCCTTCGGTTTCTTGGGCGACTGCCTTGTGCTTGCCACTCCGGAGTCGGTCCTCGTCCTCACCATTAGCGTACTTGGTGGCAATCTCCATCATCCGATTCAGAGACATCTCTCCAGTTCGACCGAACTTCAGATTCAACTCTCTGTATTTAACGCCTTCCTTGAAGGCACAAACTGCTTGATGGTCTGGCACATTCTCAACCGAGTGATGTAGTGTGATCCACCTCTGGATGTATTCCCTCAGAGTTTCATTTGGCTTCTGCACGCAAGACCGCAACTCTGTAAGGCCTGCAGGTCGCTTGCATGTTCCTTCAAAGGTTGTGATAAACACTCGGGAGAGGTCCTCCCAAGTGTAAATGCTGCTGGGTGCCAACTGATTTAGCCACGCTCTGACTGAGGCCTCTAACATGAGAGGCAAATGCTTCATGGCCACCTCGTCATTTCCACCGCCAATTTGTACAGCCACTCGGTAATCTTCGAGCCAAGTGTCAGGCTTAGATTCACCGGTGAACTTGCTGATTCCAGTCGCCAGCCTGAAATTGGGAGGAATCACTGTGGCTCTGATGGCTCGACTGAAACACTCTGGCCCTGAAGCATGTACTCCGCTGCTGGCAGGCGCATCTATGTTGTGGCCTTCTCAATGAGCTCTGTTCCTGTCAACCAAACCTTGAACGAGGATGGATATCGCATCAAAGCCTGGGTCCCTGGGGTCGACTGGAATCCTCTGCCCAACACTATGAGGGCGTCTGTCATCTTGCCGTCGAGGCGGATACGACCCACTCCTCGGGGGAGGGGTTGGCACTTGACGTCGATCATCACGATCGAACCGGTGATCATACTGCTCATTCCTCCTGTACTGATCATGCCGGTCACCACGTCCCTCACGCCTTGGGGACGATCTCGGGCTGTGAGCCGACTGGACTATATCAGTTGCAACGGATCGACTGTGGATCCTGTTCCGCGATTGAGAAACAGCGGAATTCTGGTTTCCCGCCGCCCGGAGCAACGCTCTAATCTGTAACAAGCCCCTGCCAGCCTCCGACTGGGAGGGCTGAATCGATTCTGCTATACGGGCCCCGGCGGCCAAATTCTGAACTGGGGTTCGGTATACCTGCGTCGGCGGGAAGAGCTGACGTCGACTAGACTCAGGAGCCCGCTGACGCGCTTGCTCGTCGAGTGCTCGCTGGAGATTCTCCAGTCGAGTGCGCTCGGCCAAATTAGCCAAGCGCGCGTCCTCCAAGGCCCGGGCCTCAGGGGACTCTCCGACGATAGGAGTGCGGAGTGCGTCCGTGTTCCGGCGGCGAAGCTGCTCTCGCTGCAATGACGTGAGAGGTTCGGGGAGATACTCATCGTGGGGATGCGACGGGTCGCCCCCATCCGCGCCTCCACCAATGCGAGGGAAACCGGCAGGACTGTGCGTTCCATCGACCGCCAGGATCTCAGCCGCTGGGTCACTGCTGTCGCACTTGGATGCGGTCTCAGCGAAGCCAGTCGACAGGTTGAACAGGCCGCAGAGGGATTCGTCGGGCTCGATTGCCGCGACTTGCGGGGCGACCGACTGGCGAGCCACGGCATGCCTCACCCACCTCTGAAGCCTCGACCGACCGGAGCGCTTGCGCTGGTGGGAGACAGAGTGGGGAGACGATACGGGGGCCGACCGATACTGGGTCGACGGCTGCCGCAGGAGGACGCCACGAACGCATGCGCGGAAATGTGTCGCACCGCGGACGGGGAGCGCGTCGATGTCGAGTGGCGCCTCCTGAAGCCAGGCGGAGTCGTTGGCGATGAACGTGAGCGCGCTGAGACGGATCTCGCGGCCCTCCACTAGACCTCCGCACGAAACCATGATCAAAGGGATCGGAAAAATCGCAACTTCTCCAATCAGGCGCTAAGATTCCCGCCCCACGGTGGGCGCCAACTGTCGTGGTTCTAACTCTGATAGTGATGTAGGGGGGTATGTATGGAGAGGCTAGATCTCAGCTATTGGGAAGTTGTAAACACACCAAGATGTATGAGTTCAGGCCCTTCGCGGAGGAAGTAACAGCCCTACGTCTCGGTGCCCGGAGGCGGTCGACTGGATTACTGGCGTGTGAATAACAGGGGTGCGAACCCTTCATACTAAGGAGGGGGGTGGCTTATATAGAGTTCGTCGGCCCTCTCCTGCCCTTAGTAATGCAGGGTTTAAGGTACATTTAAGGTTGGGCGTTACTGGTAACGCCCCTAATAGAGTGCTACAATGACCATAAAGACTACTTAATAGCCGACCGTTTGCCTGCGGAGTGACTTCAGATCTCCTGGTGGTCGAGTGGCTAGCTTCATGGTCGAGTGGTAGCTTCTTGGTCGAGTGTCTTGGACCCGTCGAGTGAGATACCTTCAAGTCGATTGAAAGGTGACTTCTTCTAGGGATGTCCTTGGGTAGGGCTCTTTGGACGGGTCCGTGCCCCTACCCTAGGTACATAGTTTCATCAGTAGCGACATTTTCTCTCTACTCACCGCTGGTCACAGATCCGTCGGATCCCTTCGGCCGGTGTGTGTAGAGGACTAAAAGGTGCATCGTTCACACGGTCATCGCCACCGAGGGAGGAAACCCACAGCTGCCGGAGGGGCCCGATCCTCTGCCCGTGTCGTTCTCTCCGACACATGGCCGGCTCGGGAGGTCCTCCGACCCTTCTTCCTCCCTGCTGTATTGTCCGCAAATCCGACCTGCCGCTGCCGACATCCCGGCGACCCTCAGGTATAAGTTCTTTGAAAGCGGCCTTGCTCTACTGCCCCAGCTCCCCACGTGTCTGCATGTGCATCTTTTTCTACTCCCATCAGCTCTTCCAAAGCCACCTAAATTTTTTGTATTATTAGAGGTAAAGCTACTTCATGCATTCGAATCTAGGGCTTTGTTCAAACAACGAAGAAAGGGGGGAAAGTTGTAGCATAAATCTAGGACTTGATTGAAAGAGGAAATAATATGGTGAAAGTAGTAGAGACCGGATACCCAACCGGTCTCTTGGTTGAAAAGGGAAATAATGGGAAAACACAGTACAAACTGGATAAGGAACATATCTATTATTCGTTGAAAAAAGGATAGAAAGTGGCGGCTGGTGGACAAGTCAACAGAGTATGTCCAGGATTAGATTTGCTACCATCACATAGTAAAAGGTCTCCAGGATTAGATTTGCTGCCCTCATATAGTAAAAGGTCTCAGGATTAGATTTTCTGCCCTCACATAGTAAAAGGTCTCCAGGATTAATTTGATGCCCTCACATAGTAAAAGGTCTCCAGGATTAGATTTGCTGCCCTCATATAGTACAATGGCACTCCTGCTGTTTTCCCCAGTATGATAAGTAAGTTGCTCCTTTACGCTGTTGAGTGTCCTGGTGTCCCCACGGTCCCATGCCCTTAAACCAACTCTTTAACTGCTGTTGATTTACTGTGTCTGGTAAACAAGCAATGCCACCATTAAAGTAATCCCATATTTGAGGAATCTCATTGTTGATCGTACTGCTTCTGGTAACATGAAGCATCGCTGACGTTTTAAAATTTCTATTGTCCTTGCGTGATTGCCATGAACATAATTAAGATGCTTCTTTTCATTTTGTATATGTTTCATATATTCTTATTGACCAGCAACTGTTCACTTTCTATCTTTTTGTGCAGATAGGGATATCCATTTCACCTTGTTGCTATTGTGACCTTTTGGTGAACTACAGAAAACACTTTTTTGGAAGGAGTGTCTTGTGCAGTTCAACTAAAATGTCACGTGGGTAACATCTCTCAATTTTGGTGGAACTACACAAAATGGTGATTGGAGTTTCCAAAATCTCCATCAAGTTCTGCTGGTAATCTCGTGCAACATTTTGTTAGCCTTTGCAAGATGGAGCCATCACTGTCACCACAATGGCACTTTATTTCAGTGGAACTGCACAAAAGGATAAGAAAATTATAGTTGCACCTTACATGAGTCGGACAACCAACCTTAATGTTCCTCAATTTTAGTGCAACTACTAAAGAAGAACCTGCCAGCTCACAAGAGCAAGTACTTCTTGCTAGCTGAATGATGCAATCTTTGCTTCATTTCAGGTGAACTGCAGAAAAAGGTGCATGGATTGAATCATGGAACTCCAGGCAGACCTCATCCAAGTAGAGCTGGAGGTTGAGTTCAAGGAGGCCGCTATTAAAGCAAAATCATGCTCTCATGTCTCCTTGTTTGTGCTGTGCAAACAGGAATACTCAACTACAGATGTTGTGACGGTCAATAGCATTCGCCAAGTTCTTCGATTGTATGACATGGCTAGCCAAGATGGATTTAATCCTGATATTCACTTTATCAAAAGGCTCTAATGGGTTGGTTCTGAATCTTGCAAGCTGGGAATCAGTGAGATGTGTAGGCATCTTTGTTGTACTTATTATTTGGATCTTATTTGTTGGTTCTGAATCTTGCAAGCTGGGAATCAATGAGATGTGTAGGCATCTTTGTTGTACTTATTATTTGGATCTTATTTGTTGGTTCTGAATCTTGCAAGCTGGGAAACACGGCATGATGATGCAGAGGACAACAACCATAACAAACAGTTCAAACTCGGTAGTATTATCTTCGTGAAAGTGCGACAAATGTAATGATCGTGTGCGTCCTGAGAATAATAATTCTAATTGTTGTGCATGTTGATCCTGTGGCACTGATAGAAGGAGCGAATGCATTGCTTGTTTTAAGTACAAATTTCTATTAAAGCTAATTAAATTTAAGTAAAGTGACCACTAACTCCTGTTATTACAGTACCAATACAGACCCGCTCGTGAACCGACGTGTGGCCGAGGGTGCATCTTCTGCCGGGCGTGCAGCGGACGAGGGAGGGGTAGTAACTGTTGTCGCCTGTACACACTCAGCTTAATGTTGAATCCAGTTCCCCAATAGCTGAAAAACGAAGTGCTGCCGCCGCCTACACACTCGTTCACTCGAAGAGACTCTAATGGCGATCCGAGGGGTGAGCCTGCTGGATATGGACTTCAGCAAGGAGTTCCCCTTTGAGTTCGCCATTCAGTCCTATGGCTGCACCAAGTTGAATGTGATGTACACCAACGATACGGACTCGGTGAAGCTCTGCCTCGCCTCAGTCCTATGGCTGCACCAGGTTCTGGAGCATTCGCCCGTTTCATCGGCAGCGCCGACTGCACCTTCGCTACGGTGGAGAGAAGGAAGAACGCGACGATTCGGCCATCTGGTGCAACAAGCTTGTCGACATCCAAAAGCAATACAAGATCATCAGCAACGGGCAGGAGAAGGACTCTGTGGTTGACCTCGCTGAGACCATCATCGACCCCTGATACGCCAACATGAAAGAAGACGACCTGAGCATGTGGGAGGTACCTCTGAATCTAGCCTACATAACCTACGCGGCCAAGGGCGCATACGCATGCTATGACATGTACATGCAGATCTTGGACATGAGGGCGTGTCTGCTTCCCGTAACCGACGAGTACATGGACAGCTGCAGCGTCATGATCAAGCGTGCCAGGAAGGTCTAGATGTTGTACTTTATCTGTTTATAAGCACCTTTATCATGTGAGTGTTTCATGCATTAGCCTATGTGTCGTAATTATCTGTTTTGTCTGAAATATTTCTTTTAAGAACCCATTAACCTAATTGCTTTTTTAGTGGCAATTTGCTTATGTATGTAAACTAGTTCACTTGTCCGTAAAAAAACTAGTTCACTCGGCTGCCGTGCTTTGAATCTCCTTCCTCCCAACATATTCCCCTCCTCAGGTGGACCCAGCAGGTCCCTGAATTTTCTCCCACTTTATTTTTCGATGTAAACTGAGTTTTCTCCTAGTACTTTCCCCTAGAACCAACTCAACTGTCCCACGTCTAGCCTAAAAAATAATAATACCCCACGTACTATTAACTCATAAAATTAAAATGATATTTTATTTCGTAAGTTCAAAGTTCTTACAAAATAATAATTATTATTATTTATATATAACTTGGCAAGTTAACTCCTAGTGATTGCGTACATAAGCTTGCAAAGATTTTACTGACGTGCAATCATGTGTTTATGTTTTTATAACATTTCTCTGTCTAGCCCAACATGATATTTTCACCCAGCCTAGCAAATCCGCGGCTTTCGAGAAAAATGCAAATGGGATTTAAATGGGCTGCATAGATGCTACATCATTGTTTCACCCAGCCCACCAAATGGACTAAAAAACAAAATGGACTAACAGCTGGATCCATGGCCACAACCCAGTTTTTTTGTGATTTGCCAAGTAAGTCGCTTTGTCAGGCCTGTTGGGCTGCAAATCTTTCAAGACGAGGAGAGCTTTCATTCGGCTGGCCGAGAAAATGGTCCATCAGTAATAAGAAATGGGTTGTACATTTTTAAAACACATCAAACCGGCAATTAGTTTCAAATATCTTTTTTTTCATTTCGAGATTTTAAATTACATTAATTTTTATGCGTGGAGAATTTGGTGGATTTTATATTGATATACATTTATTTTTAAAATCAGTTTGAATGTGAGTCGAAATTTCGGGATTAAAAACAGTTCTGACCACACCGAAATATGCAAAATTTCGTATAATTTTTTAACCGTGGCCACGATATGGGCTGTAATGCTAAAAAAGAATATGGGCTCCAAAAAAACCTTAAGAATTAGCAAATGGGCTATATGCTATTTTCCACAGATTTGAGGCTTTCCTAAAAAAAGGTTGACGCACAAGCAGTGACTGTTGGATGGCCATCCAACGGCCGTCATGCTTCTTCAATCTCTGCTCTTCCTGCTTCAGCCGCTCAAACAGGCGCCGGCGGGACTGCCTGCTCCCTCCTCCCCGCGGCCGGCTCTGCTGCCGCGTAGGCCTCACCGCCCCATCGTACTCCCATCGCTGGCCTAGCCATCCCTCTACTCACCCACACCTGTTGTTATTCTCCGGCGACGGCAGACGAACCAGTAAACCCTCGTACAGTCGTACTCCCCTCCGCATGGGAAACAACTGCGAGTCTTCCCTGCCTCCGTGTCGTTCCCTTCCTAGGCCTCGTTGCCGTCCACCGCCCTGGTGCTCTTGGCGCGGCCTGGTCAACGTGGTCAACGACCGACATGCATATGAAGTGGACTTTATGTGGAGAGGCCAACAGTTGGGTCCACGGCCGCACGCAAGGAAATGCCTCCTTATTACGCGCAAAATAATGATTCCTCCACCTGACATCAGGGACCCACCGAAAGGGCCTCTGTATTTCGCGAAAAAAAATGTTACCGCCGCTGACAGCTCGGACCCACCAGCTATATCTTCGCACGCAAGGAAGTGCCTCCTTATTACGCACAAAAAAATGAATACTCCCCCTATTAGCTGGGACCCAGTATAGTGGTAGGCTGCCTTGTGGGCCTACTAAGTTGACGGGGACGAAGGGCTTTGTCAACTTAGTCAATATGCACGATTCTAGCTCCAGTGACCATACGATGTCCATCCAGCGGCCGTAGTGCTTCTTCAACCTCTGGTCTTCTTGCACCAGCCGCCCAAACCAGCGCCGGTCGTGCCTCGTGCTCCTGCCTCCCGTGGCCGGCTGCAATGCGGTGGAGGCCTCACCGCCCCCTACTACTCCCACCGCTGGCCAGGCCATCCCTCTACTCACCCACAACCCATGTTATTCTGTGGCGACGGCAGCCTCACACCGCAGCGAACCAGTGAATCCTCGTACTCCTCTACGCGTGGGAATCCACTGCCGTGTCTTCCCCGGCTCTGCGTCGTCCCCTTCCTAGGCCTCATCTTCGTCCACCGCCATGGTGCTCTCGGCGCGGCGTGGTCAACGTGGTCAAGGAACGACTTCCATCGGACGTGGACTGTACGTGGAGAGGCTGACATCTGGGTCCATGGCCGCAGCAAGGAAGTGCCTCCTTATTACGTGCAAAATAATTATTCCTCCACCTGACAGCTGCACCCACCAGACGGGCCACCGTATTTCGTGAAAAAAACGTTTCCCCCTGACAGCTGGGACCCACCAGCTACATCTTCGCACGCAAGGAAGTGCGTCCGGGCAAAAAAAATGATTCACCCCCTGACTGCTAGGATCCACCAGCTACATCTTCGCAGGCAAGGAAGTGCCTGACAGTCGGGACCCACCTGGTCGAATCGTACGTAGCATTGTCATTCTGGTCGCAAATGTGTACGTACATACTGGTCGATGTAGAGACGCGCACGTGTCGTAGTAGAGGCGCGCACGTAGCATGTACACGTATGTACAGCGGCCAGGGTGCAAGAAAGAAAATACGGCCACGTATGTGTACATCGGGGTCTCGAACGCCTACTCATGCATACGTACGGCCAGGGCTCGTGTACATTGCTGGGTCGGAACGGAGAAACAGCGTCGTCGTCGTGTTCATGGGGAGGCAAAGGAATGCGTCGTGTTCATGGGGAGGAAACGAAATGCGTCATGTTCATCGGCGGGCAACAGAACGCGTGGGAGCCAACCGGCTGGGTCGGAACGGAATGCGTGGTCATGTTCATCGGGAGGGCTTGGACGGAATAGGCGAGGGAAACGAGGCCTGGCGTACCGCACAACGAAGGAAACAGACCTCCTACGTTCGGAACGGGGTCCTATTGATCGGGAAGTGTCTGGTGTACCGCAAAACGGAGGAAACAGACCTCCTACGGTCGAAACGGGGGTCCTGTTGATCGGGAAGGGTGTGGCGTACCGCAAAACGGACGAAACGGACTTGTGTTGGAGCGCTACGGTCGAAACGGGGGTCCTGTTCATCGGGAGGGGTGTGGCATACCACAAAACGAGACTCCACGAGATACCGTTCATCTCCACCGTCGACCCCCTCCAGCCTCCACAAGCTACTGTTTATCCACCTTCGACCTCCTCCAGCCTCCACCTGCGACTGTTCATCCACGGGCTCCTGTTCATCCAGCCTCCACCGCGCGCTACTCCACCGGCTACTGTCCAACCAGCCCTCTCCACGGGCTCCTGTTCAACCACCCCTCCACGGGCTACTGTTCATCCTGCCCTCCACCGTCTACTGTTCATCCTGCCCTCCACGGGGTGGTCCTGTTCATCCAGCCCTCCACGGGGTCCTGTTCATCCAGCCCCAACCGGCTCGATCGATCGGGGTCCTGTTCATCCGGAGGCAACACCACGGGGTCCTGTTCATCCACCCCCACCGGGAACTGTTCATCCAACCCCCCCTCCCCCCGCAACGCTCACTGTTCATCCGGAGGTAGCATCGATCGGTTTTAGTTAGCAGCAGTAGCGAAGGAATCGCTCGATCAGGTTCAGTTAACAGCCATCGATCGATCGCTCGGGTTCAGTAATGCGTAGCTTGCAGTGCAATCGCTCGGGTTCAGTTAGAGCCCAACGCCTCGCTCGAGTTCAGTTAGAGCCAACGCCTCGCACACACGCGCGTACGTGTACGAGAGAAACACGCATCGCTCGGCCCCCGACCTCCCACCGTAACCGGGAACTCCCCGAAATTTTCCTCCCCCTCGCTTTTACCACGGTTTTTTCCGTCATAGACGGCCCAAAGAATGTCATGCAACCGCATCTCTGGCCCGCCCAGGACGTAAAGCCCATTTTCTGTCATGATTTTTTGTCATAGAAGTAGGAGCCCACCACATCTATGATGATACCGGGTTTTGTCACAATTATCGTCATATAAGTGTCATATGTATGACAGAAAAAAAATTCGTTCCGCCCAAAATGTCACGGATGTGTCTTTTTTTTGTAGTGCAATGAGCATATTTTGACAAGGTTTTCCAATTCCAATATATTAAACTAATGTCTTCTTGCTAACATCAATGATTAAACTTTGACAAGCTTTTCCCATTCAAAATATGTAATGCCTATGATCGTGGAGTCCTGTCGCTTCTTGCTAACATCAATGATTAAACTTTGACAAGCTTTTCCCATTCAAAATATATAATGCCTATGATCGTGGAGTCCTGTCGCTTCTTGTACTTGTTTGGGCACTTCTTGCCCAGGGCACTCCACGTGTTGTTAAATTGCCAATGGTCTCTGCAGACTAGTCATGTCACCGGTGTCTAATATTTATGGCACCGCCTGTAGCAATGGAGGGATTCGGTGCCAAACTAAGAAAAGGTGAAATTGGCACCTCTTTTGGCCTACATAGTGGAAGGCCTAATACTCTGTAAAGCTTCTCGGTCATTCCTTCTGTAATGTAGCGCAAACAATGACTGCTTCTTTCTGCAAAGTGGAATGACCAACTGGACCCAGTAATGCAGCAGTTTGCCTTGGACACATTGGCTCCTTTTGTGTAGTTGAACTAAAATCGAAGTTGGAATAAAACCGAGCTTTAATTTTGATATCCCTGTAAGCAACAAAAGGTATAAGGGAAACAATTAACTGAGAAATAACAGTTGATGACTTGTACTCCCAGAAGGAAAACATCTGTTGATCTACCTTATCTTAATGGGAAACAAAGCAGGAGAGTAGCAATTCTCAATCAGTGTGATTCATTCATATTAACTGAGACATTATCTTAACAATGCCTTGTTTCAATATGTATAAAGAACGAAAAAGCAGAAAAGTATCATTCCTAAAACAATGCGACAAATTCATTTTAACAGAGACATTATGTTAACAATACCTTAGTTAAACATGTAGAAAGAACTACAAAGCAGGATAGTACCATTTGTAAAACACCGTAAGTCTGTAACTGATATATATTAACAGAGACATTATATGAACAATACATTTCTTAAACATGTACTCCGGTCGATCCCTAACAGAAATGGTACTCCTACCGATCCCTAACAAGTGTTTGCAGTTTTGAACTAAGACTCGGTTCCAGGGTAGAGTGGGCGCAACAACAGTATGTGCTTCCCTCTACTTATAAATGGGGTGATGCAGAGTTTGTTGTAACAAAGCAACAAGCATCATGTCTGGGTTGGTTCCATTTTTGTTCACTACTTAATGGGAAAAGACAGCAATACAATAGCTTCAATTCAACATTTATTTAAAACAGCACCAATACAAGTAGCACAACATCTCAAAGCACACTACACAATCATGTGGATGAAGGCCTGTACTGACCTTTCATGAGACCGACAATGATAAAATACGAATATGCCAACACGAATAGGAAATCCAATCTCGTTTTGTGTAGTTGCACTGAAATCAAGCAAAGTGTTTCGCGTAGCGAACAAAATGTCGCAATAGCAACAAGTTGAATGGATATCCCTGTATAAACAGAGGCAAAAAAGGAATCAATTACTGGCTAATAAAGGAGGATGAAACATGCAGCCACAAAAATGGTAATCCTGCCAATCCCTAACAAGTGTTGTAGTTTTGAAATAAGATTCAGTAGTTAATTCTGAGAATGGCATCAATTACTGGCTTATAAAGGGGGTGATGCTGAATTTGTTGTAACAAAGCAACAAGCATCATGTCTGGGTTGGTCCCATTTTTGTTCACTACTTAATGGGAAAAGACAGCAATACAATAGCTTCAAGTCATCATTTATTTTAAATAGTACCAATACAAGTAGCACAGCATCTCAAAACACACTACACGATCATCTGGATGAAGGCAAGTACCAACCTGTCATGACTCACACAAGATCACGTACGAATCTGCCAACACAAATAGGAAATCCAATCTCGTTTTGTGCAGTTGCACTAAAATCAAGCAAAGTGTTTCGCGTAGCGAAGCAAAATGTCACAATAGCAACAAGTTGAATATGTATCCCTGTATAAACAGAGGCAAAAAAGGAATCAATTACTGGCTAATAAAGGAGGATGAAACATGCGGCCACAAAAATGGTATTCCCGCCAATCACTAACAAGTGTTGCAGTTTTGAAATAAGATTTAATAGTTAATTCTAAGAGTGGCATAAATTACTGTCTTATAAAGGGGGTGATGCTGAATTTGTTGTAACAAAGCAACAAGCATCATGTCTGGGTTGGTCCCATTTTTGTTCACTACTTAATGGGAAAAGACAGCAATACAATAGCTTCAATTCATCATTTATTTAAAACAGTACCAATACAAGTAGCACAGCATCTCAAAGCACACTGCACAATCATGTGGATGAAGGCCTGTACTGACCTTTCATGAGACGACCAACATAAAATACGAATCTACCAACACGAATAGGAAATCCAATCAAGTTTTGTGCAGTTGCACTGAAATCAAGCAAAGTTGCCGGTGTGACATTTAAGTTTTCTATAGCAACAAGTTGAATAGAGATCCATGTTTTAAGACGCAAAAAAGAAAACAATTACTGGCCAATAAAGGAGGATGAAACATGCGGCCACAAAAAGAAGCATCTATCTTATCTTGATGGAAAACAAAGTATAGGACAGTAGCATTTCTAAAATGGTTGCATTGATTCATATTAACAGAGAAATTCTTTTAAAATAGATCAATAGTTAATTCTGAGATTAACAACAGCAAAATAGCTGCACGGGACATGCCAGCACCATGTGTGTCCACACGTATAAATGGGTGGTGCAGAGTATGTAGCCAAGTAGCATATATGTGTTGGTCCCATATTTGTTCTCTTTGAACCTTCTTCCTATGTGAGGGCAGCAAATCTAGTCATGCACAAACTACCCGACCCCCCAGTTTCTTTCCCTTTTCAACAAAGAGATCGGTTCCTTACAGATGTGTGTACTGGGTTACCCCCTTTTTCCCTTTTCGACCTACAAAGCGGCTGGATAGCCAGTCTATACTACTTTTCGCCCTCCTTTCCTCATTGAACCATGTCCTAGATTCTTGCTCCAGCCCACCGCACCCTTCTTTCCTCTTTGAACCAAGACCTAGATTCAACTAGAGATCGAAAAAGATCCACATGCAACTAGAGCAACGACGGTTTCAAAGAAACTTATACCTTAGGTTCGTCGGGATGTGGCAAGGCATGCGCCGGGAGGCCGGATCTACCCACACTACATATGGCAGCGAGGAAGTAGGAGTCGGTGGCCCACCCGCACAGGCGCTAGGTGAAAGAGAACAGCGCAGCCGGAAGTGGATTGCCTCCCTCGCTGAAGGCGATAGAGTGAACGCTGCACCTCCTCCCCTTCCCGGTGCGACGGGATACGGACGCCTCCTTCACCAGCTGTGAGGGGGAGAGAGAGACAAGGGGCCAACATAGTCTTGTTTAGATCTGGTGAAGAGAGGGTGAGAGACTGTGAATATAGCAAACCCTAGAAAATGAACGCTGAGCCTCCAGCGTGTAAAATATATGTAGTGCGGCGAGCGTGTGGAGAGTGCAAACCCTAGCGAACAAGCGCTGAGGCTCCCGCTTATATATATATATATAGTACGGACTGAGCTCCGGTGCCTTCACTACACCTGCTTTTGGCTGTATGACAGGTGAGCCAGCCACATTTTGGGCCCACATGTCGTAAAACCCTAGCGAAAATTGCACCAACGTGAAAGATGACTGCGTCTCCAACGCAACCAAGGTGAACTGACGAAGGATATCATCTTTGTGCGTAACAAGCAAAGAGCACTGATGGAAGACAGCTTGTTTTTGTCGAAAATCGATCAGCTTCACCAGCCGACGCAACCATGAGCATCGATAGGTCATCGTGGTGATGCATCATCCATTTGGCATCATGTTTGGGTGAGGCACCTAAGAAGTTCGACAAATCCTCACCGTGGTCTGTTTCTTCTCAGTAATCAAGCTCGAGGAAGGAAGAACCACGTGGCAGAGGACAGTGAGGCGGAACAACAATGGCCATCCAATTTTGTGCAGTTCCACTAAAATTGAGGAAGACATGCCCGGGTATGGAGACACGCATTGCTGTTTCCAAAAATATAAAAAAGGGTTAGCAACGACATCTCAATTATCAATAAGAATTAATGAAAAGTACACCAACAAACAGAAGCATCATAATTATCTTGATGGGAACTAAACCAGGATACCCCAGAAAAAAACGTTTCTTCATTTAACCAGTGATAGTACTACCACCATATGGACAATCACCACACAACCACCATGTACTTTTTGTCGAAACAACATGTGTACCTCCACCGAGGCATAAATCAGGACAACTTTTTGAGTGACATTTCCTCTGTAATAGTACTAGTAGGTGATGTTGGACCAGCCGACGAACCCTAGCTACTATGCATGGGGAGCTGGGGAGTAGCCGCATAGAAGAAAACCCGCACGCAGCGACCTGGGGAGCTGGACCAGTACAAGAAGTTATACCTCAGGTGGGCGAGATGTCGTTTAGGCGGGCGGGCGGAATCTGCCCACACGACGGCAGCGAACAAGGGCATGGAGGATCTTCATCCGCGCCAGCGCCGGCTCCAGGAGGACGGTGCGCGTCGGCTTCCTCCGTCGCCGAAGGTGACAACATCAACGCTGCACCTCCTTACCTCCCGCAGCGGATGGGATTCGGGCGGATCTGTGACCACTGGTGAGGAGAGAGATAGAGTGGACACTGTCATCTTGTTTTGATATGGAGAGGGTGAGAGAGCGAGATGCGAGAAACTCTATCAAACAAGAGGCTATAATGGAGTAAAAAAAATCTCTCCATGGCAGTGGTTTTAAATAGAATACGCGTGTTCCCAGAAAAAACAAACGAAAACTAGCGGACAATTTTTTAAGGGTCTGTCTAGGACACATCTAGATGTGACATAGTTATGTCACATATAAGTTGATGTCCACTCTGTTTGTGGTCTTTTCCTAGTTTTTTTTGTTTCTTGTTGCTACATTATATACTTGTGGGAGCTTAGATGTGATATCCTTAAATAACATCTAGATGTCAATTACACAAACTGATTTTTTAACGTACCAAGAAAGAAAACTCGATCAAAAACACGCCCCCGCTTCCAGGTCGCGGGAGTCGTCGCGCACACACACATAGACATAGACATGCATATCCGTGTTTACGTAAAATTCCATTTCCATCTTCATCTCCAATCATATTTGTCCAACTGGCACATTATTTACATTGTTAATTATATACGCAGCAATATTAACGTACAACATCTCTTGTTTGCGCACGTACGGACCGCTACCACGGTCGGTCCTGACCAACCCAAACCCTCTTCATCACCCGCGCGTGCTTCCCGCCTGAAACGGTCAGTGCCACATTCATGCCCGGCCAGAGCGGACGCGACCTCTCACTGGCGACGACATTGCAGCGGCGCACCGGCCGAGAGGGCGTCGCCCGCGCTGCTTCCGGGTGCACGCGGCTGCTCTGCGTTCAAAGGTCGCAATAGCGGGCTACAACATGCACGGTCTCTTCCTGTAGTAAGTTCTTGGGAGTCCGTGCTATAGCTAGCTGTCCTCCCCCAACTCGTCAATCTCTTCCAGTAGTGCTAGTACTCCATGGCGCGATCCATCAACAAGCAGGCGGGAAAGTTATGGTATACTACTCGGTTTGCGGTGAGTGGCATGCCGAGCGACCGTGTGGGGTCGAGCCGTGGAGGAGGGTGAGACACGAACATGACAAATGTGATTTAAACGTTGGTTTTGCTCGATGTCGTGATCCAATGAAACGAAACGTTGGTTTCTCTCCGTTTCCATTTTTTCTCCGGAAAAATGGAAACTTTTCCACTCCATTTTCATTCCTATTCCAAGGTTGCCCCGTTACAACATTCCATCAAATAGAAAGGAAAACTAACACGCATGCTGATGCATCTCAATGATTCACAGATCATAGCCAATATTTACTTCACAACTAAAGAAAAAAGTTGTGAGAGCGTGTACGATAAAAAACTACTGATGGGGTCACTACGACTTAAACCCTAAACCCTAAACATGATTTAATTTCCTGGCCAGGTAGAACCTGTCGAAGGAAAGACGGCTGGCACCCTCGGATCATACGATGCTTTTGTGCAGTTCCACTAAAATCGACCTGAGCATCCCTGATGGCAAAGATATTGAAGAAGTGTGATTAGAATAATGGTACTGGCACTAGTTCATGAGACATAAACTCATCACAAGTAGAAGCCGGTAGAAGTAGAGAAAGATCGACATGGAGATGGAGCTATGGCAGTGGAGCAAGCCGGCTCCAAAAGGAAGATGGACCACTTGGGACGTCGGGCTGTAGCTAGAAGGGCGGTTGGGACGCAGCATCGGCCCATACCGCGGTGACCCCCGATTGGGACGCACCGACTGTGGGTTTTCTCCCTCGCCGATGTCGACCGCGTCTACGCAGAACATTGTTCCCTTCCCCCAACTGCGGGATCAGGTCCGTCATTCTATGCTTGTGAAGAGAGCAACCTAAGCAACCAGGCTTGTAGCTTAGGCTCCTGCTAGTGTATATATAGTGGTTTTATTTTTCTCTCCATATCAACCATTTTATATTGCGTATGTGTCATTCAAGAGTGAAATGATGGTTGCTTCTTCCGACTAACTTACTGTGTGATTTGACTGCTCCTTAGTGTCCCCTACACGTACTCCCCCTACGTGTATGCAACAGTCACACGTACACATGGACGCAAAAACACACGCAACGCCCTAATGCATGCATGCCCGACCACACGACGGAACACACACGGTCACGCTCAAGTGCTCAACCTACACGTGCATGCACACACATACTTAGTCAGGGTGAGCTAGTGACCGTATGAACACCGAAAAATATATATATTGAGCGCAATGAGCGTATTATGAAGTCCACTGACCGTATTTTTACAAATATACAGTGACAGACAGTGTATTTATCTTGTTTGAAATTAAGCCATATTAACCGGAGAGGAGGCAACATGGACTAGCATTACTTTGTTGTGTCCCGTCAACTTGCCGAACCAGGAGAAGGTTGCAGGACAGGAGAAGCTTGCGCGCGGTGGCTCGCAGGACAAGGGGAAACTTTTGACTAATGCAAGCTCTCCCTCGCTCAGGCGGTGGACGTGCAACAGTTTATTCGGTGTCAGGTTGCTAGAAGCATACACTATACTACTAGTGCTATTATTGTTTGACTTCCCGAACAGCCAAGCGCAAAGTTTACTAGTACTACTACTATAGTCCATAAAGGTATGTACTATACTAGTACTAGGAACCAGATGGAGGAGCGTCTGCACTCTTATTATAATTTTATAATGTGATAAAGCAATCTTCAACACATTTGGTTCTCCTCGAGGGTTCTCGCATGTGATAATGGAAGTTGATTGCATGGAACACTCGCCACAATTCTCGCTTAATTCTGGCTCATATCTTGTTACAAATAGTAGCGCTCAGTAATATTTCCTCTTTTTTTGTTATTCAGCATGTAAACAGGTCAGCAAACCTTGCGGCGCATCTTCGTGTGAACCGTGCTTGCTGCACTTTGAATGTGGCCGAGAGCTGGCTTGATGAAACAACTCGCTTCCTACTTATTTTTTTGCAGGGTACCTCGCTTCCTAGTGACCAGTGTCTTGGCTGATCGTCCTAAGAATGCTTATATATGAATAAAGCTCTCTCATTTACCCGCAAAAAAGATTAAGCCATATTAACCGAAAAGGAGGGAGTATGGACTAGCACTACTTTTTGGTGTGTCCCGTCAACTCGCAGAATGAGGAGAAGCTTGCAGGACAAGGTGAAGCTCGCTTATGCCTTTTGACTAATGCAACCTACCCTCGGTGGTGTCAGATTGTCAGAGGCATACACTGTAGTACACAACATGCCGAGTACCATCATTGTTCGACTTCACGAAGGGGCGAAGAGCCAAGCGCAGTAGTACGCGTACTTGGTTTTGCACCTTCATAATACTCCACCCTTTGTCATAGTTTACAGGGCGCGCTTCATTATGATGCATTTCTCTCAATGCATTTCCACCACCAAAGAGACTTTAGACGCGTTTGGTTTAATGCTCAATTAATTAGGGCATGGTAACCGCAATCAAGTCCACAATTTTCTATCCATGTACTGTACTACTACGCAGTGCATGCATGTGTGTACCCGGGGTGGAAGCACTGCATGCATGTGTGTACGCATTATTCCCTCTAGTAATAGACGTCGTGCTATAACTAACAATGCTATTTTTCAGGCCGATCGCTAGTCGCCTTGGTCCCACAATTTTATTTTTCTTTTTTCTGAAGCGCGTTGTATAAACAGTGACGGATGGAGTAGTATGAGCGGATTCAAAGAAGAGGGTATTGATGGTTGCTTCTTCAGAGCAATTTACAGTGGGAAAGGTGGGGCTTATGATTTGACTGCTCATTATTCACTATTAATGCGGCGCAACGACCGGGCTGAGTCTCCCATGCGGTTGTGCACTAAACCCTTGGTTCTTAAATATACTATGGAGTATTTGTCTTTCTAGAGATTTCAACGAGTGACTACTCAAATATTTGTCTTTTTAGAGATTTCAAATGGACTGGCACATACGGATGTATATAGACATATTTTAGAGTGTAGATTCACTCATTTTGCTCCGTATGTAGTCACTTGTTGAAATCTCTGTTAAAACAAATAGAATATTTAGGAACGGAGGGAGTACACATAAAAAGACAAATATTTAGGAATGAAGGAGTATAATTTTGTGCATGCCACATGGACCCGGATGATGAAGAGGCTTCTGGCAATGCTACCAAGATTCCATCATTTGTTTACATAATTGACGTACTATACAAATAATTTTCCAGAGACATGAAATGATACAATGGTGTGAGCGTTCAGCTTTTGTTTGGCGTGTCTTGCCATCGATGCTCTTACGGAAACAATAAAAAACTAACTTCCTTGCTGCTACGTCTTGAGCGTGTGTTGGTTTTCCCCGAAGAGGAAGGGATGATGCAGCAAAGTAGCGTAAGTATTTCCCTTAGTTTTTGAGAACCAAGGTATCAATCCAGTAGGAGGCCACGCTCAAGTCCCTCGTACCTACACAAAACGATACCTACTTGCAACCAACGTGATTAGGGGTTGTCAATCCCTTCACGGTCACTTATGAGAGTGAGATCTGATAGATATAACATTTTTTGTATTTTTGGTATAAAGATACAAAGTAAAAAGTAAAGGAAAAGTAAAAAAGCAAAACAAGATTAAAGTGATGGAGATTGATATGATGAGAATATACCCGGGGGCCAAAGGTTTCACTAGTGGCTTCTCTCAAGAGCATAAGTATTCTACGGTGGGTGAACAAATTACTGTTAAAGGAAGATCATATTCAGTTTCATCAAGATTCATATTGCAAAACAAAGATTTAATAGGTGACACATCAATAACTTTTAGATCTTCATCTTGATTTTCATATGAATTGGAAGAACACACTTTAATAAAGGCATCTTTGGAAGCATGCATCCTAGCGGTTCTTTCCTTGCACTCATCAATGGAAATTCTCATGGCTTTGAGAGACTCATTGATATCATGCTTAGGAGGAATAGATCTAATCTTTAAAGAATCAATCTCAAGAGAAATTCTATAAATGTTCCTAGCCAAATCATCAACTTTAAGCAATTTCTCTTCAAGCAAAGCATTAAAATTCTTTTGTGAATTCATAAACTCTTTAACACTATTCTCAAATTCAGAGGGCATCTTATTATAATTTCCATAAGAGTTGTTGTAGGAATTCCCATAATTATTAGAAGGATTACTAGGATATGGCCTAGGATTAAAATTCCCTCTATAAGCGTTGTTACCAAAATTATTCCTACCAACAAAATTCACATCCATAGATTCATTGTTATTCTCAATCAAAGTAGACAAAGGCATCTCATTAGGATCAGAAGAAACACCCTTAGTAGCAAATAATTTCATAAGTTCATCCATCTTTCCACTCAAAACATTGATTTCTACTATCGCATGCACTTTTTTATTAGAAGATCTTTAAGTATGCCATTGAGAATAATTAACCATAATATTATCTAAGAGTTTAGTAGCATCTCCTAAAGTGATTTCCATAAAAGTGCCTCCCACGACCGAATCTAAAAGATTTCTAGAAGCAAAATTCAATCCGGCATAAATTTTTTGTATAATCATCCACAAATTCAAACTATGAGTAGGGCAATTATATATAATTAATTTCATTCTCTCCCAAGCTTGTGCAACATGTTCATGATCAAGTTTTTAGGCAAAGACGAAAACCAACCTTTAGCACGATCTCTAAGCGAAAAAGGAAATAGCTTCAATTTAACGACATCATTATCGACATCTTTTTTCTTTTGCATATCACATAAATCAACGAATCTATTCAGATGAGTAGCGGCATCTTTACTAGGAAGGCCGGCGAATTGATCTTTCATAACAAGATTCGACAAAGCAGTATTAATTTCACAAGATTCAGCATCGGTAAGAGGAGAAATCGGAGTGCTAAGGAAATCATTATTATTGGTATTGGTGAAGTCACACAATTTGGTAGTATCTTGAGCCATCGCGACAAACAAGAAAACTAGCACACGAGCAAACAAGAGCAAACGGGCAAAAGAGGCAAATAGAGAGGGAGGATAGGGAGAGAGAGAGAGGGCGAATAAAACGGCAAGGGTGAAGTGGGAGAGAGGAAAACGAGAGCCAAATGGCGAATAATGTAATGCGAGAGATAGGGATTGTGATGGGTACTTGGTATGTTGACTTTTTGCGTAGACTCCCCGGCAACGGCGCCAGAAATCCTTCTTGCTACGTCTTGAGCTTCCGTTGGTTTTCCCCGAAGAGGAAGGGATGATGCAGCAAAGTAGCGTAAGTATTTCCCTCAGTTTTTGAGAACCAAGGTATCAATCCAGTAGGAGGCCATGCTCAAGTCCCTCGTACCTGCACAAAACGATAGCTATTCACAACCAACGCGATTAGGGGATGTCAATACCTTCACGGTCACTTACGAGAGTGAGATCTGATAGATATAATATTTTTTGTATTTTTGGTATAAAGATACAAAGTAAAAAGTAAAGGCAAAGTAAAAAGCAAAACAAGATTAAAGTGATGGAGATTGATATGATGAGAATAGACCCGGGGGCCATAGGTTTCACTAGTGGCTTCTCTCAAGAGCATAAGTGTTCTGCAGTGGGTGAACAAATTACTGTTGAGAAATTGACAGAATTGAGCATAGTTATGAGAATATCTAGGCATGATCATGTATATAGGCATCACGTCCGTGACAAGTAGACCGAAACGATTCTGCATCTACTACTATTACTCCACTCATCGACCGCTATCCAGCATGCATCTAGAGTATTAAGTTAAAAACAGACTAACGCCTTAAGCAAGATGACATGATGTAGAGAGATAAATTCATGCAATATGAAATAAACCCCATCTTGTTATCCTCGATGGCAACGACGCAATACGTGCCTTGCTGCCCCTTCTGTCACTGGGAAAGGAAACCGCCAGATCGAACCCAAAGCAAAGCACTTCTCCCATGGCAAGAACTACCAATCTAGTTGGCCAAACCAAACAGATAATTCGAAGAGACTTGCAAAGAAAACCAATCATACATAAAAGAATTCAGAGAAGATTCAAATATTACTCATAGATAGACTTGATCATAATCCCACAATTCATTGGTCTCAACAAACACACCGCAAAAAGAAGATTACATCGAATAGATCTCCACAAGAGAGGGGGAGAACTTTGTATTGAGATCCAAAAAGAGAGAAGAAGCCATCTAGCTACTAACTATGGACCCGAAGGTCTGAGGTAAACTACTCACACTTCATCGGAGAGGCTATGATGATGTAGAAGCCCTCCGTGATGACGGCCCTCTCCGGCGGAGCTCCGGAACAGGCCCCAAGATGGGATCTCGTGGATACAGAAAGTTGCGGCGGTAGAATTAGGTTTTTGGCTCCTCATCTGGTCGTTTGGGGGTGCGTATGTATATATAGTAGGAAGAAGTACGTCGGTGGGGCATCGAGGGGACCACGAGGCAGGGGGCGCGCCCTAGGGGGGCGCCCCCCACCCTCGTGACCGCCTCTCTGATGCCTTGGCGTTGGGTCCAAGTCTCCTGGATCATGTTCGGTGAGAAAGTCACGTTCCCGAAGGTTTCATTCCGTTTGGACTCCGTTTGATATTCCGTTTCTTCGAAACACTGAAATAGGCAAAAAACAGCAATTCTGGGCTGAGCCTCCGGTTAATAGGTTAGTCCCAAAAATAATATAAAAGTGGAAAATAAAGCCCAATATAGTCCAAAACAGTAGATAATGTAGCATGGAGCAATCAAAAATTATAGATACGTTGGAGACGTATCAGGCATCCCCAAGCTTAATTCCTGCTCGTCCTCGAGTAGGTAAATGATAAAAAGAGAATTTTTGATGCGGAGCGCTACTTGGCACAATTTCAATGCAAATCTTCTTAATTGTGATATGAATATTCAGATTCGAAAGATTCAAGACAAAAGTTTATATTGACATAAAAATAATAGTACTTCAAGCATACTAATAAATCAATTATGTCTTCTCAAAATAACATGGCCAAAGAAAGTTATCCCTACAAAATCATATAGTCTGGCTATGCTCTATCTTCACCACACAAAGTATTTAAATCATGCACAACCCCGATGACAAGCCAAGCAATTGTTTCATACTCTAACTTTTTCAAAACTTTTTCAATCTTCACGCAATACATGAGCGTGAGCCATGGATATAGCACTATAGGTGGAACAGAATGGTGGTTGTGGAGAAGACAAAAAGGAGAAGATAGTCTCACATCAACTAGGCATATCAACGGGCTATGGAGATGCCCATCAATAGATATCAATGTGAGTGAGTAGGGATTGCCATGCAACGGATGCACTAGAGCTATAAGTATATGAAAGCTCAAAAAGAAACAAGGTGGATGTGCATCCAACTTTCTTGCTCATGAAGACCTAGGGCAATTTGAGGAAGCCCATCATTGGAATATACAAGCCAAGTTCTATAATGTAAAATTCCCACTAGTATATGAAAGTGATAACATGAGAGACTCTCTACTATGAAGATCATGGTGCTACTTTGAAGCACAAGTGTGGTAAAAGGATAGTAACATTGTCCCTTCTCTCTTTTTCTCTCATTTTTTTTATTTGGGCCTTTTCTCTTTTTTATGGCCTCTTTTTATTTGGGCTTCTTTGGCCTCTTTTTTTTTATTTTATTTTTCGTCCGGAGTCTCATCCCGACTTATGGGGGAATCATAGTCTCCATCATTCTTTCCTCAATGGGACAATGCTCTAATAATGATGATCATCACACTTTTATTTTTCTTACAACTCAACAATTACAACTCAATACTTAGAACAAAATATGACTCTATATGAATGCCTCCGGCGGTGTACCAGAATATGCAATATGACAATGATGGAGTGTGTCATAATAAACGGAACGGTGGAAAGTTGCATGACAATATATCTCAGAATGGCTATGGAAATGCCATAATAGGTAGGTATGGTGTCTGTATTAAGGAAGGTATATGGTGGGTGTGTGATACCGGTGAAAAGTGCGCGGTATTAGAGAGGCTAGCAAAGGTGGAAGGGTGAGAGTGCGTATAATCCATGGACTCAACATTAGTCATAAAGAACTCATATACTTATTGCAAAAATCTAGAAGTTATCAAAGCAAAGTATTACGCGCATGCTCCTAGGGGGGATAGATTGGTAGGAAAAGACCATCGCTCATCCCCGACCGCCACTCATAAGGAAGACAATCAATAAATAAATCATGCTCCGACTTCATCACATAACGGTTCACCATACGTGCATGCTACGGGAATCACAAAATTTAACACAAGTATTCTTTAAATTCACAACTACTCAACTAGCATGACTTTAATATTATCACCTCCATATCTCAAAACAATTATCATGCTTCAATCTTTTCTTAGTACTCAACACACTCAAAAGAAAGTTTCACAAATCTTGAACACCAAACATATTATTATTAAGCAAATTGCCATGCTATTAAGAGACTCTCAAAATAATTTAAGTGAAGCATGAGAGATAAATAGTTCCTTTAAAAAAATCCACCACCGTGCTCTAAAAGATCTAAGTGAAGCACATAGAGCAAAATTATAACGCTCAAAAGATATAAGTGAAGCACATAGAGCAAAACTACATAGCTCAAAAGATATAATGAAGCACATAGAGTATTCTATCAAATTTTAATTCATGTATGGATCTCTCAAAAGGTGTGTATAGAAAGGATGATTGTGGAATACTAAGACACAAAGACACATATAATACAAGACGCTCCAAGCAAAACATATATCATGTTGGTGAATAAAAATATAGCCCCAAGTAAATTACCGATGGAAGTGGACGAAAGAGGGGATGCCTTCCGGGGCATCCCCAAGCTTTGACTTTTTGGTGTCCTTGGATTATCTTGGGGGTGCCATGGTCATCCCCAAGCTTAGGCTCTTGCCACTCCTTGTTCCATAATCCATCAAAAGAATTCACCCAAAACTTGAAAACTTCACAACACAAAACTTAAAGTAGAAAACTCGTGAGCTCCGTTAGCGAAAGAAAACAAAAGACCACTTCAAGGTACTGTAATGAACTCATTATTTATTTATATTGGTGTTAAACCTACTGTATTACAACTTATCTATGGATTATAAACTATTTTACTAGCCATAGATTCATAAAAATAAGCAAACAACACACGAAAAACAGAATCTGTCAAAAACAGAACTGTCTGTAGTAATCTGTAGCTAGCGCACGATCTGGAACCCCAAAAATTCTAAAATAAATTGATGGACGTGAGGAATTTATCTGTTAATCATCTTCAAAAAGAATTAACTAAATATCTCTCTTAAAATAAACATTACAGCAGTTCTCGTGAGCGCTAAAGTTTCTGTTTTTTACAGCAAGTTCAACAAGACTTTCCCCAAGTCTTCCCAATGGTTCTACTTGGCACAAACACTAATTAAACACAAAAAACACAACCAAAACAGAGGCTAAATAATTTATTTATTACTAAACAGGAGCAAACAGCAAGTAATAAAAATAAAATTGGGTTGCCTCCCAACAAGCGCTATCGTTTAACGCCCCTAGCTAGGCATAAAAGTGAGGATAGATCTAGGTATTGCCATCTTTGGTAGGGAATACATAAGTGGCTCTCATGATAGTTTCATATGGCAATTTTATTTTATTTCATGGAAAGTGTTCCATGCCATTTTTTAATGGAAATTGGAATCTAATATTCCCTTCCTTCATATCAATAATCGCACCAACAGTTCTATGGAAAGGTCTACCAAGAATAATAGGGCAAGAAGGATTGCAATCTATATGAAGAACAATGAAATCTACGGGCACATAATTTCTATTTGCAACAATAAGAACATCATTAATCCTTCCCATAGGTTTCTTAATAGTGGAATCCGCAAGATGCAAGTTTAGAGAGCAATCATCAAAATTACGGAAATCTAACAAGTCACACAAAGTCTTGGGAATAGTAGAGACACTAGCACCCAAATCACACAAAGCATAAAACTCATGATCTTTAATTTTAATTTTAATAGTTGGTTCCCACTTATCATAGAGTTTTCTAGGGATAGAAACTTTCAACTCAAGTTTTTCTTCATAAGATTGCATCAAAGCATCAACAATATTTTCGGTGAACGCTTTATGTTGACTATAAGCATGTGGAGAATTTAGCACGGATTGCAACAAGGAAATACAATCAATTAAAGAACAACTTTCATGATTAAATTCCTTGAAATCCAATATAGTGGGTTTAGCAGCATCTAGATTTCTATTTCTTTCAATCCCACTTTCATCAATTTCATCATAAAGAACTAAATACTCCGAATTTTTAGAACGCCTTCTAGGTAAAGGAAGATCATATTCAGTTTCACCAAGATTCATATTGCAAAACAAAGATTTAATAGGTGACACATCAATAACTTTTAGATCTTCATATTGATTTTCATATGAATTGGAAGAACACGCTTTAATAAAGGCGTCTTTGGTAGCACGCATCCTAGCGGTTCTTTCCTTACACTCATCAATGGAAATTATCATGGCTTTGAGAGACTCATTGATATCATGCTTAGGAGGAATAGATCTAATCTTTAAAGAATCAATCTCAAGAGAAATTCTATCAACGTTCCTAGCCAAATCATCAACTTCAAGAATTTCTCTTCAAGCAAAGCATTAAAATTCTTTTGTGAATTCATAAACTCTTTAACACTATTCTCAAATTCAGAGGGCATCTTATTATAATTTCCATAAGAGTTGTTGTAGGAATTCCCATAATTATTAGAAGGATTACTAGGATATGGCCTAGGATTAAAATTCCCTCTATCAGCGTTGTTACCAAAATTATTCCTACCAACAAAATTCACATCCATAGATTCATTGTTATTCTCAATCAAAGTAGACAAAGGCATATCATTAGGATCAGAAGAAACACTCTTAGTAGCAAATAATTTCATAAGTTCATCCATCTTTCCACTCAAAACATTGATTTCTTCTATCGCATGCACTTTTTTATTAGAAGATCTTTAAGTATGCCATTGAGAATAATTAACCATAATATTATCTAAGAGTTTAGTAGCATCTCCTAAAGTGATTTCCATAAAAGTGCCTCCCGCGGCCGAATCTAAAAGATTTCTAGAAGCAAAATTCAATCCGGCATCAATTTTTTGTATAATCATCCACAAATTCAAACCATGAGTAGGGCAATTACGTATCATTAATTTCATTCTCTCCCAAGCTTGTGCAACATGTTCATGATCAAGTTGCTTAAAGTTCATAATATCGTTTCTAAGAGAGATGATCTTAGCGATAGGGAAATACTTAGAGATAAAAGCATCTTTGCACTTGTTCCAAGAATCAATAATATTTTTAGGCAAAGATGAAAACCAAGCTTTTGCATGATCTCTAAGCGAAAAAGGAAATAGCTTCAATTTAACGACATCATTATCGACATCTTTTTTCTATTGCATATCACATAAATCAACGAAGCTATTCAGATGAGTAGCGGCATCTTTACTAGGAAGGCCGGCGAATTGATCTTTCATAACAAGATTCAAGAAAGCAGTATTAATTTGACAAGATTCAGCATCGGTAAGAGGAGCAATCTAAGTGCTAAGGAAATCATTATTATTGGTATTGGTGAAGTCACACAATTTGGTAGTATCTTGAGCCATCGCGAAAAACAAGCAAACAAGAGCAAATGGGCAAAAGAGGAAAATAGAGAGGGAGGATAGAGAGAGAAAGAGGGCGAATAAAACGACAAGGGTGAAGTGGGGGAGAGGAAAACGAGAGGCAAATGGCGAACAATGTAATGCGAGAGATAGGGATTGTGATGGGTACTTGGTATGTTGACTTTTTGCGTAGACTCCCTGGCAACGGTGCCAGAAATCCTTCTTGCTACGTATTGAGCTTGCGTTGTTTTTCCCCGAAGAGGAAGGGATGATGCAGCAAAGTAGCGTAAGTATTTCCCTCAGTTTTTGAGAACCAAGGTATCAATCCAGTAGGAGGCCACGCTCAAGTCCCTCGTACCTACACAAAACGATAGCTACTCACAACCAACATGATTAGGGGTTGTCAATCCCTTCATGGTCACTTATGAGAGTGAGATCTGATAGATATAATATATTTGGTATGAAGATACAAAGTAAAAATTAAAGGCAAAGTAAAAATCAAAACAAGATTAAAGTGATGGAGATTGATATGATGAGAATAGACCCGGGGGCCATAGGTTTCACTAGTGGCTTCTCTCAAGAGCATAAGTATTCTACGGTGGGTGAACAAATTACTGTTGAGCAATTGACAGAATTGAGCATAGTTATGAGAATATCTAGGCATGATCATGTATATAGGTATCACGTCCGTGACAAGTAGACCGAAACGATTCTACATCTACTACTATTACTCCACTCATCGACCGCTATCCAACATGCATCTAGAGTATTAAGTTAAAAACAGAGTAACGCCTTAAGCAAGATGACATGATGTAGAGAGATAAATTCATGCAATATGAAATAAACCCCATCTTGTTATCCTTGATGGCAACGATGCAATACATGCCTTGCTGCCCCTTCTGTCACTAGGAAAGGACACCGCAAGATCGAACCCAAAGCTAAGCACTTCTCCCTTGGCAAGAACTACCAATCTAGTTGGCCAAACCAAATGGATAATTCGAAGAGATTTGCAAAGATAACCAATCATACATAAAAGAATTCAGAGAAGATTCAAATATTACTCATAGATAGACTTGATCATAAACCCACAATTCATCGGTCTTAACAAACACACCGCAAAAAGAAGATTACATCGAATAGATCTCCACAAGAGAGGGGGAGAACTTTGTATTGAGATCCAAAAAGAGAGAAGAAGCCATCTAGCTACTAAATATGGACCCGAAGGTCTGAGGTAAACTACTCACACTTCATCGGAGAGGCTATGATGATGTAGAAGCCCTCCGTGATGACGGCCCTCTCCGGCGGAGCTCCGGAACAGGCCCCAGGATGGGATCTCGTGGATACAGAAAGTTGCGGCGGTGGATTTAGGTTTTTGGCTCCTCTTCTGGTCGTTTGGGGGTACGTATGTATATATAGGAGGAAGAAGTACGTCGGTGCAGCATCAAGGGGCCCACGAGGCAGTGGGGCGCGCCCTAGGGGGGGCGCTCCCCACCCTCGTGACCGCCTCTTTGATGCCTTGGCGTAGGGTCCAAGTCTCCTGGATCATGTTCGGTGAGAAAATCACGTACCCAAAGGTTTCATTCCGTTTGGACTCCGTTTGATATTCCGTTTCTTTGAAACACTGAAATAGGCAAAAAAACAGCAATTCTGGGCTGGGCCTCCGGTTAATAGGTTAGTCCCAAAAATAATATAAAAGTGGAAAATAAAGCCCAATATATTCCAAAACAGTAGATAATATTGCATGGAGCAATCAAAAATTATAGATACGTTGGAGACGTATCACTTGCTAATGCATGTCAATTATTAGCAGATGAGAGCTAATAATTACATCACAACTGAAGACAAAGTTGTGAGAAGGTGTTATATTAAAATTGATCCATGCTTTCATTGGCAGCAACGTCCCCCCAGCTCTGTCTAAATCAACAAGGGATGTTGGGAAAAAAAGTAGCTGTCTGGAGCATGCAACATTCCGATCATTTTGTGCAGTTCCACTAAAATAGAGCTGAGCGTCCCTGTTCCAAAGATATCAAGTGTGATTATGATAATAGAGGACTGCTGATGAAACAATAAACACACAAATAGAAGCCGGTCACCTTTGCAGTCTCTCTTAAGACTAACTAGTTGGAGAAGATTAGGCTCGGAGTTGGATGAGGATAGAACAAAACCAATCTCCCTTTGTGCAGTCACACTGAAATGTAGAGACGTTGCCCGTGTAACATTTTAGTACAACTGCACAAAACACTCTTAAGAAAAAAGTGATTTGTGCAGTTCACCAAAAGGTTGCAATAGCAACGAGGTGAAATGGATAGCCCTGTTTGCAAAAAAGAGGTAGAAAGGAAACAATTACTGGCCAATAACAGTTGATGACACATGCGACGACAAAAAAGAAGCATATTGCTTGTCCTAAGGGAAGATAACAACACGGTTGTGTTTGTCTAAAACGGTGTGAGGACGAGAATGCAATATGGAAAGTACGCCGGACGAGCTACGTTTTGGGCAAAGAACTATGGAAGATCCACATGCAGCGACGTGGGAAAACGGGCAGTGGAGCAAGGCTAGAGGGGATACCTGGAGGTCGTCGGGATGTAACTAGGTGTGCGGCGGCGGGCGGAATCTGCGAGCAGGTGGCGTAGGCCCTGCCGCATCGGAGCTTGGTCAGAGAGAATGGCGTGTACCGCAGATCGGGACGTGCTACCTCGGCGCCGTCGAACGGAGAAACGATGCACTTCCTCCCTTTCCCCCGGCGGACGGGATGCGGCCGAATCAGTGACCAACGATGAGAGAGAGAGAGAGGCCACTGCACTCCCTTTCCCCCGGCGGACGGGATGCGGCCGGATTAGTGACCAACGGTGAGAGAGAGAGAGGCCACCGCACTCCCTTTCCCCTGGCGGACGGGATGCGGCCGGATCAGTGACCAACGGTGAGAGAGAGAGAGAGGGGCCACCGAAGCCTTGTGTGAGATACTCTGAAGAGCGGACTACCTTTTCCTCCATAAAAATCATTTTATATTCTATGTATGTGCCATTGAGCGCTATAAATTTATTTAAAAATAACGCGGCAATGCGTCAAGTCGAACTTTGTTTCGTACATGCGTGGTACACGACCTCCCTAGGTAAACAACCGCTATAGCGTTCAAATTAGCACGTGGGCTGCCATATCATAAAGAAATGAGCTCCACCGTGTACCCGCGCGGGTGTGGCTGGGCACGAAGCGTGAGTACCTGCACGGTGCACCTATTCTCGTCTTGTATACATACACCACCTACGTGGGGTTGTGTGAGAGAGATAAAAACCTAGAGAGATATAGTGTGTGGGTTCTTGAGAGTTTTGTGTGTGTGGGGGGGGGGGTCAATCAAAATATTCAACATATGCAATGTGTGTGAAATAGAGTCCTGGATATAACATATATATAGAGGGGGCGATCCACGAGAAGAGAGTGGAGGTATCATCGGCTTGAGGTGTCCATAGAATCGAATAGAGGGATGATGTGTGTGTGTGTGTGCGCGCGTGATCGATAAAGAGTGCCATCGAATTTGTGTGTGCCCACGTCAAAGATATAGAGTGGCTGGCCTACTGGAACATGAGATGGGACATGTGCAGTTTGTCTCTGTGGCATGGATACCTACCTGCAGCGCTCGACTATCGGTGTGTGGTGGGGGAAGAGGGAGGCCCAATTAACTATAGAGGTACAATGGCTGGTATATGTGTGGAGGAGGAGAGAGGCCTACCTTGTGTATTAAGGAGATCGATCTGCCTCATGTATTAAGGGAGATCGATCGGCATCCATGCATATGTGCAGGAGATGAATAAGGTTGGGAGAGAGACAGAGCTAGAGTGTTGGAGGGGGTGGTAGTGGAGTTGCTTCTAACAAATGGTGGGATAGGCTTGCTAGACAAACGGAGGGCACGCCCGCAATATCAATAAGAGAGGAGATGGCTGCTTGTTGTCTGTGCACGTGCGTGTGAGAGACGGGTCAGGAGGCATGCACGAATGATGAGGGGGGACGATGTGGCTGTGGTAAGCAGACGTAACTACATAGGAAGATCAATCGCCCTTTGTAAGAGAAAGGAGAGACATAACTTGTGAGGTACGTCGATTGATGGGGGGTAGTTAAAGTCGATCTAGGTATATGTTGGGAGATCGATCGGTATACATGCATGTGTGTGTTAGAAGCAAATGAGGCACGAGGAGAAGGATAGAGAGAGAGGGATGCATGTAGGAGGTGGTACGAGAGGCATACTATATCGAGGGGGAGGAGTGTGCGAGTACGAGAACGATGAAAAGAGTGGTGGGAGTGAGGCATGGACGGTGACAAGAGAAGAGGGGAAGCTTGTGTTTGTGCTAGGCACACCTGGCTAGAGAGGCATATCGATCGATGTGTGCTGTAAAGAAGGAGCTGGGGGCCTACACACACCGTGGGTGAACGACCTAAACTGAAAAGACGAATTTGCGCGATGGAGCTAGAGAATGCTGAGGGAGGGTGAGATGGATGCGGGCGTGTGCATGCATAGGAGAAAGTTAGCGCTAGCTACAAAGATAAGAGGGTTGTGTGGGTGTAAAAGACAAATAGAGATCATATATACTTCATTATAAAAAGAAAATTTGGATATTTGAAGAATTTATCATAGTGTTTCAAACCGACGGATGTGTGAATATATATAACGGTGATACACATGGTGTGGTTATGAACATGGTATACTACATTTAATATATTTTATCTCTACTCTTATTAAAAAACGGAGTTGTTGATGATGGTGTGCTTGCCATCCTGCATTATAGGCCGTCTGATTTATATCTGGCGGATAGAAAGGAAACTATGATGGTTGAAGTTGGCAACAATCACGATTGTAGATTCTTATTGAAATAGAGAAACGAATTCAAATTTAGTTCTAATTGCAGCGGTAGTATAGACATTTGGAATGCACTAAAATGTTGGTATGAGTAGGTTACATGCATTATACAGCAAGCGAAAAAATTTAATCGGACATAACATGGATTCATACTCCCTCCTTCCATCTATATAGGGCGTAATGAGATTTTTAAGACCGCCTTTGACTATTGACAAGATTAATAGTACATAACATGCACAATGTGAAAATTATATCATTGAAAGAACCATTCACGGACGAATTTAACGGTGTGCTTTGTGTAAGTTGCATGTCATATATCATTGCTCTAATATTTGGTCAAAGTTAGTATAGAAAAATGCATTAGGCCCTATAAAGATGGAAGGAGGGAGTAGCTTTGAATAGCATTTGTATATTAAACGGGGCAAGACTCTCTCTTTGTGTGGTGTGAATAGTTTTATTTTTTTGTTTTCTTTTTGGTTGAGGGAAGTGCAAATTGATTTGGTACGTACAAGTAAAATATTACTACACGTTAGGCTTGTCCCTAAAATTCAACCCGCATCTTGTTATATCCCGAAAATTCAGATATCGTGCTCCCAAAACTGGCGCCTTCACAACCCGCGCCTTGCTATCCCGAAATTACAACGCGCGTGAAAACTCCCTCCAGCTGCCAAATCCCGACATGCGAAATCCCCCTTCTAACCCTGAGCCGAAAGGGCCGCTAGTTCAAATCGGTGGGGGGTACTTTTGTAACACACCCTACATTTTGGACAAGCGCGTTCCTAAGTCATGCTTCACCCCCTCCCATCGCCCCCTTTTCACCATTCGAAATCCCAGGCTGCCATAACCTCTCCGCTCCAGCCGCGAAACCCCACCCTCCTCCATCCGCCACGTCACCGCTGCCCAGCAGGAGCCTCTTCCCCGACGACGTCGTCCACCGCAACAGCTCGACGTCCCTAGTCCACCTCCCCGGATGAGGATCCGTCGTCCATCTTGCCGTCCTGCCGGTTCAGCCGCCCCGTCCTCCACCTCCAAGGAGCTGCTCCGATGATCGCCTCGTCTATCGCGGCTGCTCCATCCCCACAGCGTTGCCTTAACCTGCTCCACCGGAACCGCAGCATCCTCACCGACTCCTCAGATGAAGCCGAGGCCTACTCGGCGCCACCAAAGAGGTTGTACACTCATCGCATCGCACCTTCTCCTTAACTCGACCTCCCGGCGCCGACGGTGCTCCATCCTGCACCCCCATGGAGTTGCTACCTTGAAGCTGGCACCGCGGGTGACATCTCCACGGCAGCTCTCCCCCAGTGCGAGGCCCCTTCGGCGGCGGCGGCCATACCAGCCGGATCTGCTGTTGCTGCTCCGGCTCTCGCTCGATCGCTCGCTCACCCAGCTGCTATTGTTGCTCTCCCCCTCGCTCGTGCTGCTGCTCTGCTCCGATTAAGCCACACTTCAGTCGACTGAATCGACTTTTGGGTCAGTCGATTTTCAGGGGTTGGGGGGGCTCGCCGGAGTTAAGGAAGAACCACCCGCAGCGGGGACGGGGGCTCGCCAGAGAGGTACCCCACTATCTATCTTAGGGTTCAGGGTGGGGGCCTAGAGGGCTGGCCTGGACGGAGGTGGCGAGTTGTTTCGGGGCGGCGAGGCGGCACTGGTGCCGGCGGTTCGGCCGGTGGTGGCTGGCGGCTCAGGGGGGTGCAGGTTGAAGATGAACTGCAGGCCCTCCGTAAACTACATGTCAAGTGCCTCTCTGCTACCATTGCGTTCAGTTTCGACAGTAGCATTCAGATTCCACAGTAAATTTCAGTTTCGACAGTTAAGTTCAGAGTCAATAGTTTTTACCTCATCTGTTGTAGTCAGGTGGTTTTTGGTGATGTTAATTTTACATCCATTTTACATCATCTATTGGAGATGCTATTAGAATCCCACTTGAGATTGACGATGTCTGTCTTGTGCTGCTTCAGCCTTCATGTCTTACGGCTCACCGGAGCTGCTCCAACGACAGAAGATCCATCACAACAGAGCAGTGCCCTGGATGCTGTCTACAGATTCCTCGGATCTTCCTCCACACCTCCGACAGCCACCTATGCCTCAATTGCTTCAGCGACCAACCCAATGATGCTGAGGTCGACACGGCTACGGCAAAGAGGTTGTACACTTGTTGCATCACTTATTACTATACATTCACGTCGATCCATTAGGGCTATTTTGGTTCAACGGAAAAACATCGATCCACTGGTTGTTACCATCACTCTAAATTTCTGCATGCTCTCCTTACATAATCTCACCATATTTTTTTCGTATGCATGTCAGATATTGTACACAGTCATGCTGAACATGTAGAGAAAAAGAGAAGAATTTTTCATGGCAATACAATGTCATGCAGACATCGCTCCATGGTGGGTTCAATTGCAAACCCTCCACACCCCTCTCCAGATTGTAATCCAGAGGAAGATATCTGTTCTGAGGCGGATTCGGACGCCGCTGACCACTCCTATTTACCCCCCAAGGTGTTTGCTCTGCCTTGGCATGATGATATTAGTCATATCATGCATATGTTGCCTTGCAGTGCCTACTTTTGACATCATATATGTCATCTGCTTAGTTTAGACATGTTCTGTAATGCCACCTGTTTAGTTTCTATATCATATATGGGAATTATGCAGTCTCATGTCTTTTAGCCAGCCATAATATATGTGAAATGTGCAATGCCATCCTGTTTAACCAGGCATCATATATTTGAATGATATCTTGCCCATCCTTTTCTTCATTACATTTCCATTTGTCGACAATGTTTGTACATTAAACTACTCTTCCTGTGAATCAGCCATTTGGGTGGGATATGGAAAAATATGGAGTGAAAACAAGGTCTTTAGAGCAGACAGTGCTACCTGTCGAAGCAGATCTCTTGTTGGGTCCCGATAGCTCCTCAGAGATGGATTCAGAGACAGATGACCAGTCCTATTCCCCCACTGAGGTGTATGCTCTAACTTGGCATGGTTATACTGCTATATCATGCATACGGTGTCTTGCATTGCATAGTTTAGACATCATATACACAATATTCAACACCATGTTCTTAGTTCAGACATCATATCGAATGCCCTCTGTTTAGCATATAAATCACATATGTGAATTAAATGATGCGATCATGATTACTTAGATAACATGTAGGTGAATTATGTCATGCGATCCTGTTTAGTTACTCATCATATCTTTGAATTATGTTATGCTATGCTATCCAGTTTAGATAGACATCATATATGTGGAATTATGTCATGCTATCCGTTTTAGTTAAACAATATACATGTCAACTATTTCATGCCCTCTTTTTTCCACACTATCTATTGCATATGTCTCTCATACAATGTCTGTACATTCAACTATGTTTCCTGTTTATCAGCCATTTAAATTGGAGCGGGTGATGCCAGTATCTAGCGGACTAAAAACACGGTCTTTAAGTAAAACAATGCTACCTCTTGGTGGAGATAGCACCCCGGTTGTACATGCACAAGAACCCTCCCTACCACACATAACCCAAACTCTCACAGATTGTACCCCTACTATGATGGACAGAGAACCAGCTTCACCCAATCTAACCCCAACCCCAGCCGATAGTAACCCAGTTCCTTTTGACACAGCACCATCTCCACCATAGAGCTCCCAAACAAGAGCAGTTAGTAAGGCAGCTCCAGTGCCCAAAGGGCCAGTACTATCACGGCGAACCCCAACTCCACCAGTTAGTACGCCTATTCCTGTGGAGGAAGCACAACCAGCTAGTCGTAGTTTAGTATCTATCGCATTTGATGTTGTTAAATCGTATGTGCGTATCTTCCCATCTTGGAAATATTATACTGAAGATGAAGGAAAATGCCAGTTGCAGGTGTTTGTCAAGGAGTTATGTGTAAGTAATGTTATTCATGGCAATTACTTTGCTTCGTCCCATACATCCTACCTCCATGATGGTTATAATACAGCAAATTTTCCCATTTTTCTCTACAGAGAAGGACCGATTTGGAAACTCAGGATGAGGTAACCTGTGCTAATACCTCTGCTATCTTCAAGAATGCTTGGTGGCAGTATCAGAATTACCTGAAGAAAACGTACTTCACTGGCAAAGAAACTCATCAAATTCCCTTACGTTCTCCTGAGACACATTTACTGGACGATGACTGGGAACGCCTTGTTCTATACTGGTCCCGAACCAAGAATGTGGTAAGGTCTATGAGCTCATTTTCTATTTTTAAGTATTATATTCTTGCGTCTTACTGTACTCTTTTCATGTAGAACAAGTGCCTAAACCTAAAGAACAACTGTTCTAATTTAAGATTCCATTGCTACCATAGGACATAGATATATGTTTGTTTGATGCTTTCATTATGTACTAGTACTTGGAAATAGAAGACTTGGTAGTTTAATCCTGTCCACCTTACTAATGAACTGGTTCACCGAAATGAGTTTCATATACTAGTACATGCTAAACTTGTTATGTGTCTGCTTGTTTCTTCTTTTAGAATACTGACAGAATATTGGGGAAGAGTTCCTTATTAAGCAACGGTAAAGGAAGTAATGCAGATAAGGTTCAGGATAGTGACATCCTGTCTTGGTTTAGTGTTGGAGTTACTGGCCACTACCGCTTGCACAAGCTATTCAAACTCACTGTCTGAATTAGTTCGGTTTCTTGAGTCTCAACTACAAGCTGAAAGACATCGATCAGCTATGCTGCGACAAGAAGCGGAAGGACTGCGGAAGTCCCTGGAGCATTCAGATGCATACTTTCTGGTGCAACAGCAAGCGTTGGAGCATTTTAGCACCAAACATGACAAAGCTAATCAGCTTGCTAAGCTTATTGCCAGCATGGTGGATACCCAGGATAACGTTTCTTGAGCTCTTTTGAAGTTGTTTCAGTTATGCTCTTGTTTTGCTACCGCGTTTATTTGCACTGGTGGCCAATTTTGACGGCCAGTGTATATGATATGCTGCTTTGTTCCCTATATTTGCACTGGTGGCAAACTTTGATGCCCAGTGGATGTAATATGTGTAATAGCCGTGATAGCCTAGCGTTAGTTGCTTGCTTATTTATTTCCTTGTTGTCTTGTTTATTTGTTTGCTTGTAGTCATTGCAGTTCTTTTTCCGCGGTTAACTAGTGGCTGCAATAACCTATTTTTTAAAACTAGGCCACAATAATCATGGGCTAATATTTACTGTAGAGACACTGGGCCTCCTACGGGCCGTAGAAACAGTGGGCCTTCTACGGGCCGTAGAAACAGTAGGCCTTCTACGGGCCGTAGAAACAATGGGCCTTCTACGTGCCGTATCATCAATGGGCCTTATACGGGTTGTATGATCGATTGGCCAAACATGGGCCAATAACAGGCCGCGTTATGGCCATAAACGGGCTAGAGTTGGAATCGTCCATTCATGGGCCGACCGTAACGGGCCATCATTAATAGGTCGTATTTGATGACACTATGAAAACGGCCCAACGTATTAACGGACCACAAACGGGCCGACTGTAACCACAGGCTGAATTTGGCCCACAAGCAGAAAATGACAGTAACAGGCCGTAAGTAAACGCATGCTGGAAATGAGCCCAAGAATAAATGGGCTCTGAGAAGGCCGAAAGATAACATGGGCTGGAAACGGCCCAACGGAATAACGGGCCGTTAATGGGTATAAAGTGATACACTGTTCATTACGGGCCAGTTTCACCACGGGCCATTAATGGGTGTACAGTGATACACTGTTCATTACGGGCCAGTTTCACCACGGGCCGTTAATAGCCCAAGAGTTACATACGGCCTCATATGGGCCGAAAGACGTCATGGGCCATACATGGGCCAGAAGTGAAAACAGGCTGGACTCATATTGGATGGCACAGATGACGCTACTGGCCTAATTCGGATAGGGCGTAACGGGCCTTGGGTTAGCGGGTTGTAAATGGGCTATATGCGAACAGGCTGTTAACAGGCTATCCATGGGCCGGCCCGCCACCTTTTGACCTAGTCAAACGGGCCGGCCTTTTCACAGGAATGGGCCTCTGTTGGGCCGTGCCACGTGTCGACGTATCATAGGCGCCTATCTGACCCATTGACGAGCTGACACGTGTTTCGTCCGGCCAATAAGAATTTTACACGTGGAAATTTCCCATTAGTCGGGGTTGTTAACGGGTTATTGGATCCAAAACCCGACCCGATAGCTTAACGGCGTTCCGTTATGGTGGATGCCACGTGTCGGTCACCCTTGACGAAAGCACTTCAGTGACGCGTGATTTATCGTCTTGGAAGTGGACACTTCCGTGATGATAATTTTGGTAATGTCACGGAACACTTCTACGACAGCACGGGTATGACTATCTTGATTCTATCATAAATTTGTCATGGATGTACATGCATGACAAAAAAAGCGACCTACTGTGACAAACACGTATCATCACGGAAGTGTATTTTTTTGTAGTGGTAGTACTTTGTTTCGATGACTAATAGATTTTTGCAATAAGTATGTGAGTTCTTTATGACTAATGTTGAGTCCATGGATTGTACACACTCTCACCTTTCCGCCATTGCTAGCCTCTCTAGTACCGTGCAACTTTCACCAATACCATAACCCCACCACATATCACTACAAAAAAAGACACATCTATGACATTTTGGGCCGAATAACTTTTTTTCCTGTCATGCTTATGACACTTCTATGACGATAATAAACCCGGTATTATCATAGATGTGGTGGGCTCCTACTTCTATGAAAAAAACTCATGACAGAAAATGGGTTTTTCGTCCTGGGTGGGCCGGAGATGTAGCTGCATGACATTCTTTGGGCTGTCCATGACAGAAAAAACCGTGGTAGAAGCGAGGGTGAGGAAAATATCGCGGAGTTCCTGGTTACGGTGGGTGGTCGGGGGCCGAGCGATGCGCGTTTCTCTCGTACACGTACGCGCGTGGGCGCGAGGCGTTGGGATCTAACTGAACCCGAGCGAGGCATTTGCCTACTGAACCCGAGCGATTGCACTGCAGGCTACGCATTACTGAACCCGAGCGATCGATCGATGGCTGTTAACTGAACCCGATCGAGCAATTCCTTCGCCACACTACTGCTAACTGAAGCCGATCGATGCTGCCTCTGGATGAATAATGAGCGTTGTTGGGGGGTTGGATGAACAGTTCCCGGTGGGGGGTTGGATGAAAGGACCCCGTTACCTCTAGATGAACAGGACCCCGTGGACGGCTGGATGAACAGGACCCCATGGAGGGCTTAATGATCAGGACCCCGTGGAGGGGTGGTTGAACAGTAGCCCGTGGAGGGTGGTTGAACATTAGTCGTTGGAGAGGGCTAGTTGAACAGTAGCCCGTGGAGGGGTGGCTGAACGGGACCCCGAGGAGAGGGCCGGTTGAATAGTAGCCGGTCGACGAGCGGTGGAGGCTGGATGAATAGGAGCCCGTGGATGAACAATCGCAGGTGGAGGCTGGAGGAGGTCGACGGTGGATGAACAGTAGCGCATGGAGGCTGGAGGAGGTCAACGGTGGAGATGAACAGTATCACGTGGAGTCCCGTTTCGCGGTACTCCACCCCCTCCCGATGAACAGGACCCCCTTTTCGACCATAGCGCTCCAACACAAGTCCGTTTCCTCCGTTTTGTGGTACGCCACACCCCTCCCGATCAACAGGATCCCGTTTCAACCGTAGGAGGTCAAAGAGAAGTTTGTTTCCTGTTTTGCGGTACGCCAGACCCCTCCCGATGAACAGGATCCCGTTTCGACCGTGGTTAGTCGAACACAAGGCCATTTCCTCCGTTCTGCGGTACGCCAGCCCTCGTTTCGATCGGCAATTGTCGGATTTCGGGTTCCGGCAGACCCTTGAGGTTCGAACACTGGGGTGCGCGCGGAGATCTCTCCCCTACCGATCTACGTCCGATCCTCTCGTGCGAACTAAGATGAAAATGATGAACAACATAAGAGACACGAGGTTTATACTGGTTCGGGCCACCGTTGTGGTGTAATACCCTACTCCAGTGTGTGGTGTGATGGATTGCCTCTAGGGCTGATGATGGACAGTGCAAGGGAAGAACAGCCTCGCGAGGGGTGTTCTTGAGCTGGTGTGGTGTGTTCTACTTAGTCTCTATTGGGTTTCTTCCTTCCTCCTTTTGTGGAGGCTAGCTCTATTTATAGAGGCCCTGGGCCTCTCCCCGAATAATTGAGCGGGAAGGGCGCCAACAATTGGCCATTTTGAAGGGGAACATCTAGTACAAGTTATCCTGACCAAAGGTGGTTTTCGGCTGCCAAAAGCACTGGTGATGACGCCGTCTTGGGCTCCACGGTGACCTCCGTCCAGCCGTCCGGCTGGTCATGGTCTCGTTGCACCGGAATGGTAACCTTTGCTTGATACCTTGGCCTGTGCTTGCCCCCTTTGCACCAAAGGGGAAACAAGGACCCTGCGCAGGTCGGCGCCCGCCTGGTGCCCGCCTGGCCTTGATCGTCATGGCTTGCGTCATGGGATCCTCGCAAGGTACCCTCGCATTGATCTCTCCGCCTCCTCGCGAGCCTGCCTGATGAGGCCGCTCTTGAGGAAGCTTCCTGTCGTCCGCCCCACGAGGCTTGGCCCCTCACGAGGGTCTTGAGCTTGGGCTGATGAAGATGGGCCGTGCTAGGGCCCCACCTGTGCCACGCCGCAGGCCGCAGGCAGGCAAGTCTGGGGACCCCCGTTCCTAGAACGCCGACAGCTATTCCGTCCAAGCCAGTTGGCTCTCGATGAACACGACGACGACATAGTTTCTCCGTTCTGACCCAGCCATGTAGATGAGCCCTGGCCACGCGTATGCGTGATTAGGCGTTCGAGACCCCGCCCGTATGTACGTACGTGGCCGTATTTACTTTCTTGCACCCTGGCCGCTGTACATACGTGTACATGCTACGTGCACGCCTCTACTACGACACGTGCCCTTCCTTACACAGTCACGGTTCATCGCTGCAGCCTGCAAGCAGACCGATTGACCAGTATGTACGTACATGTTCGCGACTAGAATGACAATGCTACATACGCTTCAACCAGGTGGGTCCTGACTGTCAGGCACTTCCTTTCGTGCGAAGATGTAGCTGGTGGGTCCCAACAGTCAGGGGGGAAACAATTTTTTTTGCAAAATACGGTGGCTCGTCCGGTGGTTCCCTACTGTCAGGTGCAGGAATAATTATTTTGTGCATAATAAGGAGGCACTTCCTTGTTGCTGCCATGGACCCAGCTGTCAGCCTCTCCACGTATAGTACTCTTCTGATGGAAGTCATTCCTTGATCACGTTGACCACGCCATCCCAAGAGCACCAGGGCGGTGGACGACGGCGAGGCCTAGGAAGGGGACGACACGGAGCCAAGGAAGACGCGGCAGTGGATGCCCATGCGGAGGGGAGTATGTGGGTTGACTGCTTCGGCTGCGGTGTGAGGGTGCCGTCGCCGGAGAATAACAGGATGTGTGGGTGAGTATAGCGGGATGGCATGGCCATCGGTGGCAGGATCATGTGGCACGGCCGATGCTGGTTTGGGCGGCTGGAGCAAGAAGACCAGAGGTTGAATAAGCACGACGGCCATCGGATGGATATCGTACGGTCACTCTAGCTAGAGTCGTTTATATTGACTAAGTTGACAAAGCCCTTGGTACGCGTCAATTTAGTAGGCCCATAGGTCAGTCTCCGAAATGGTGCGCCCCAGATGTCAGGGGGAGGAATCATTTTTTGGGCGGCTGAAGCTAGAATATCCAAGATTTAAGAAGAAGCACAACATCCGTTGGATGTCCACTGCTGCTAGAACCATGTGTTGACTATAAGTTGACAAAGCCTTGCATATGCGTAAACTTACTTTTTTAGGGGACACGTCAACTTAGTAGGCCCACAAGTGTGTGGCAGAGAACTTATAGCCCATTTGCAATTTGTAAGAATTCACAGCCCATTTTTGAATTCTAATGGAATTTACTACAACCCATTTACAGTTTGTTAAAAGTACATCCCATTAGGACAACGATTAATAATTTCAACCAACCACTCAAAACAGAATTCAATAAAATTTCCCACATTTTGATGGCATCCGAAATATTTTTATCCTGAAATTTCTAGTCAGATTAAATACAATTTCAATATAAATTTGTATTACGTTAAAATCCAACGAAATATTGTGCGCGAAAAATTAATGAAATTGAAAATTTTAAAATCCAAAAATAATATTTTATAAACTAATTACGTGTTTGGTGCATTTTTTTTATAGTTACTGCCTGGTTTTTATAATTACATCCCATTTATTATTTCTACCATTTTTTTGTTAAGCCTAATGCATCCCTTCTAGGAAAGATTTGCAACCCAGCGGGGTGGAGAATAACAAGTTGACCTTGCGTGGGTATTCCTCAAAAAAAGTATAGTTGGGCTAGCCATTTTCAGCTTGAAAAAAATTAATATCTGGGCTGGATATCTGGCCTGGGCTAGACGGGCCATAGCCCGCCCAGTTAATACCCTGCTCTCCTCCGAACAACAACGAAAACATCGCTCAAGAAAAACTCTACAGTGCTCACACCTCAAAAACACAAATACTACTCGAGCTGCTTGGTCCTAGCTGTCGGCCGCTCCTTGTCAAATTCTCTCGTTTATTGACTACATAGGTTGACAATGGTGTGGGGCCGTGATGTCAGGAAACTAGGAGGAAGCAAAAAAATTATAGTTGTATATAATAAGCAGGCAGTTGCGTACGTGCAGATATGGCCCTGGTGGGTCCCCACTGTCATCCTCTCCAAGTAAAGTAATCTCCTCATTCCTCATGTCCGTTGATCATGTTGACAACACGAGATGGTGGCGCCACGTTGAGCGCAACAACTCAAAGGACGACGGAGAGGGCCTTGCGGGCCCTACGGATGGTCTGATACAGCGCCCACTGCAAATTCGGGAAGCCAGGATCATCTGGCCACATGTCTGTGACGGCATTGTCGTTCGCTTGTTCACCAGTGCTTGTTGAGGAGACGGAGGTTGCAGCACAAGTTCTCCTGTGCTTGTAGCTCTTCCGCCATTAGGGCATCAAAGTGCGGCTGCACCTTCTCTATGGTGAACACAACATGAATCGGCTTGGACACTGGCGCCGGATCCTGGTCGGAAGCTACGTCCATCGTCTGATTGTCGCCGCTCAGCTCGGCGAGCTCGCTGGCGAGCCAGCATGTTCGGCTGCTGGACCGACCCGCTGCCAAGCACGAGTCTGACTGCCCTGGCCAACCCAGACCGCCTCCCTCGCCCACGTGCGTTTTCCGCCCAAAACGGTCAGCGCCGCTGGCCTCGCTTCTCGATGCAGGCGATTGCTCCGCCTTCAAAAGACACAAGGGTCGTTCGTCTGTCCGTTTTCCGCCCACATTAAAGATATGCGGTTGCCGAGGTGGCTAATCCGGCGCCACACGTCCGTCCCTCCGCCGCCCACCATTGTTATATAAACTGCTGCGCCAGCCATAGTCACAGTAATCCACCTCTATTCCCTTTCTCCTGTCCACACCACTACTACCCACCATGGCTTCCTCACGCTCCAGCGCTCTTCGGGACGGGCGGACGACGGACCAAGCCGGGAGGCAGCCGGAGGACGACGATGTCCCAATCGAGAACATGGTAGTCGACAATCTGGCGCTAACCCCCTCCTTGGCGCCATCCTCGCCAGTGCATTGCACCATGACCATCAGCGAGTCCCGTGCTCAATACATGGACACGGTGAGGCAGAAGCTTGAGGAGAAGTTCCGGGAGGTGCAAGCCGACACCGCCTACAACCACCATCTCCTCCAGGAACACCTGTGGGCGGAGGAGTAGATCACCGCGCAGCGGGCGGAGCAGGAGGCGCTGCTCGACTCGTACCGCTCTCTCCACGAGGGCCGCCTCGAGTGCTGGTGGTACCGCATGCTGGTGGCGGAGACTGTGGCCAAATACAAAGAGGTCGATGAAGTGGGCGAGGCGCTGTTTGGCGAGACCGAGGACAAGGCAGAGGACAATGCCGGCTCTGACGAGTCCCTGCTCCGCTAGCATCGACAAGGCCCTACTCCACCGAGGCCCCGTGGTGCCAATAACGAGGCAGAGGACACCGCCTGCTCCGCTGATGCCCCGCCCCGCCGGCACCGAGGCGAAGGATTTCGCCGGCTTCAGCGAGGCCCTTCTCTGCCGAGCACCCGTTGTGCCAACAATGAGGCAGAGGACATCGCCGGCTCTGCCGAGGCGCCGCCCTGCCGGCACCTAAGCAGAGGACCTCACCGGCTTCGGTGAGGCCCTACTCCGCCGAGGCCCCGCCCCGCCAACAATGAGGCAGAGGACATCGCTGGCTCCTCCGAGGCCCCACCCTGCCGGCAACGAGGGGGGATTTCCTCCGCTCCGTCGAGGCACCGCGCCACCGACAACAAGATAGAGGACATCGCCGGCTCCGTCGAGGCCCCGCCCCGCTGCCAACGAGGCCTTGCCACACAAAAACGAGGAAGAGTAGAACACCGCTACTACCCTCAGGTTGAAGCCAAGCTAGGCAGGTTGACCATTGATGGCCGATTAGCTTCTTGGCGGTGATGTGGAGTCAGAGAGCTATTTTGGAGAAGGAGGCTTCTTCAATTACTTAATTGCTGGTGCAGTTGGGTCACTAACATGTGGGCCCAACAGGCATCTGGGCCACATGTCAGTTACGCAACTACACCTGTAGGTAAGTAACTGAAGCTCGGTCCGCTAGAGAAGAAGCTTCAGTTCGGCTCAGCCGGACACTGGTGGGTAGCTTTGGTTAATTAATTATACCTCCAGTGCACCCCTTTTTATTTCAAGAATGTATGAAATGTAATGAAATCCGGCATGTTTATATGAAATCCGACCATGTATGAATGAATTTAGTTCGATTAGTTCGAATTATTGTATCACTGGCATTGGATGAACATGCAAAACAATACGTACTAGCATTATTCCCAGGGTGATCACCTCGTTTGCAGCGGTTTCACATGTACTCCCTCTGGTCCTTTTTAGTCTGCATACAAGTTTTGTCTGCAGTCAAAGTATCTCTACTTTGACCAATCTTATAGAAAAAAGTATGAACATTCACAATGTAAAATCAACTGACTTGAAAAAAAATCAAATATGCGAAGTAAAAAGGAACATAGGGAGTACAAAGAGTTTGAGCAGCTTTTTAGCATTCCTGTACATTGCAATCAAACACACAGGCTTGGCAATTCATAGAGAATATTCAAAACAATCAATTATTATGCATCTCAGCGATTCACATGTCAGAGCCAATATTTACTTCACAATTAAATAATAAAGAAAAATCGATCGATGTTGGGCGTCCCATTTGAAAATATCAAACGCATGTCTTCTTGCTAACATCAATGAGCAAAATTTGACAAGGTTGTCCCATTCCAAAATATCATATGCGTGTTGTATTGCACAGATCGATGAGCAAACTTTGACAAGGTTTTCCCATTCCAAAAAATCAAATGCCTATGATTGTGGAATGGGCAGGGTTTGCCATTAGTTCGGACATTGACATGGCACCACGTGCTAAATAAACCAGCTGTTCTTTTTGTGCAGTCCCACCAAAATCAACCAAATTCACGCGTAGCTTGTATGATTTCGCCTTTATATGTTGAAACGCCTTGAACATATCGGCCCCTCCTTTCTTGTGGTGGAAATGAATGATTTGATGTATTCATGGACATTTTGTGCAGTTCCCATTGAAATCAAGTTGAGCGCCCCTGTTTGCACAAATACAAAAAAAAGTGATTAGTATAAAGCAATCTGTACTATGAATTGACAGCTTAAACAGGCACCTACATGGTCCATGTAGAGCACACTTTAAAAAAATGGAACTCACCAGAAAAAATCCTAGAACAACATTGTACTTGCGCATCACAGCAAAAAAGATGGAGATCTGTCAGTCCTTCTGAGCTGAAGTTAGTTTGGTCTTTTTCGGAGTAATGTAACCATCCTTCAACTATTCCTTCTGATGAGAAGATAGACATGGCTTCTTCATCCTGGCATAATCGGAACTAGTCACTTCACATACTCCATATTCTTCTTCAGAGGATGATGATCCTGTTGTGCAAATACAAGAGGACAACTAAATGCCAGCATCCCTGTTTGCTCGAAAAAAGGAAAGGAAATATTTAAAACAACATAGATGAAGCACTTCTCAAGGACAATACCACTTTCTCATGACAGTATCTAAACAGTAGCACAACACCAATAGAGATGACAAAGCTCAATCATATGGATGAAATCTGTGGGCGAGTACCAACCATTGTCAGGAGGCTTATTGTGTAAAGCATACAAATCAAGCACTTCTCCGGAAACATCTGTTGTTATCTACTGTGGTTGCCATGCTTACTATATACTCCTCGATTAGTTTAATGTTTCCAACATCTTCTTGTGCAGTTCCACTAAAATATATGGTATCTTCAAAGAAGATCCCTGTTTGCACAAGTAGAGATAATTACATATTAGATTAAGAGTGGCATCAAATCAGTGGCAAAACAATTGCTCATTCCATCCATAGCAATAAATTAAGATGCAAAACTATATCATTACTTGTGTCATCACAGTTCCAGTGCTTCATTACAGCACCGGGAGTTGATTTTTGTTTTTCTTCCACTTGTTCTTCCCCTTCATCACTTGGTTCAATAACAGACAAGCTTAGCCTTCAATGTAAGATTTGGCATGTCAATTAGGGAGCACAAGTATAATACTAAACAATGACATTAATTTTCCGATGGAAGTGGAAAAATAAAGGCCAACAGTTGTGAAATATCCTTATCTTACCTCAATGGGATATTATGGTGCACATACAGATTGGAAGTCTTGTCTCCATTTGTACAGTTCACTAAAATTAAGCAACATTACCGTACAAGTAGCACAACATATGAAAGCACACTGCACAATCATGTGAAAGAAGGCTAGTACTGACCTCTCATGACGCGGAACTCAAACAACTCACAAGAAGAAGATCTGAACCAAATTTGCAAACACGGATAGGAAGTAAGATCTCCTCTTGTGCAGTTCCCCTAAGATCAAGCAATGAAGCAATGTTTTTGGTGTAGGACTAAAAAAGTCCCTTTCAGTCCCATATAAACCAAATAGGAGGGACTTTTAGGGACTAAAAGTGGGCATTTGGGACTAAAGAAAGAAGACCCCGAGGGAGAGTCTTTTTGGGACTTTTTCCAATAGTTGCCCTTGCCCCGCATCGCACCTTATCTTTATTTGTTCATTACTAGGGGTAACATGGTCTTTTAGCATGTCATTTAATAACCTCTAGTCCATGTTTAGTCTCTGGAACTAAGAAGGTAGGGACTAGGGACTTTTTAGTTGGGACTAAAAAAAGTCCTAGGACTTTTTACCCAAACAGGGCCTTAGATTAACAACAGCTAAAGAGTTGCACAGGACAGTGGACGCACCAGCACCATGTGCATCTACTGATGTATGAAGGGGTGATGCACAGTTTGTTGCAACAAAGAACAAACAACCAAGGAGCATATTTGTGTTGGTCCCAGTTTTGTTAGGTTTAGATACCTTTCCCTATGTGAGCGCAGCAAATCTAGTCCTGCTCAAACTCTACAGCCTTGTCCCCCAAAACAAAAATACCAGTTCATTACAGATGTGCGTACTGCGTCTATACTAGTAATTTCCCCCTTCCTTTCCTCTTTGAACCACGTCCTAGATTCATGCTATACAACTTTCCCCCTTTCCTCTTTGAACCACGTCCTAGATTCATGTGATACAACTTTCACCACTACTTTCCTCCTTACTTTCCTTTTTGAACCATGTCCTAGATTCATGCTATACAACTTTCCTCACTACTTTCCCCTATTCCTTTCCTCTTTGAACCACGTCCTAGATTCATGCTATACAAATTTCCCCACTACTTTCCTGTTTGATCCAACACCTAGATTTGAGTGCAGAAGCGGAAAAATCCCACATGCAACTAGAGCAATGCATGTGGAATAAGTAAATTATACCTTAAGGTTCTTGGAGTGTGGTTCGGTGGGCGACCGGAGGCCGTTCTGCCCACACTATGTACAATGGCGAGGAAGAAGGGGTCCGAGGCCCTCCTGTGCCGCCGCTGGGTGAAAGAGAACAGCTGCGCCGATAGTGGATTCCTTCCCTCGCCGACGGCGACAACGTTAAGCCTCCTTCCCTTCTCGGCGGATGGATCCTGCTGTCTCTTTGACCAGCAGTGAGGGGAGAGAGAGGCCAATGAAGTCTTGTTTAGATCTAGAGAGGATGGGAGAGTGTGAAGAGAGCCACTACAAGCGCTGAGGCTCCAGCGTGTATATATATAGTAGAGATAGTGTGAAGAGTGCAAACCCTAGAAAACAAGCACCTAGGCTACAGCGTATATAGATGGAGTGGTTTTCTTTTTCTCTCCATAAAAATCGATTTAAATTATGCACGAAATAGAACTCTTTATTTAACGTAGTGAAGAAAAATACTAGGGGCAATGCTAATACGTGAAGAAAATTTAACGCTCGAAGGAGTCAAGTCGCAATTAACAGTGCACGCCTCCCGGTCGCGCTTACTAACGTTCACGTGTGGTACACGACCCTCCAAAAACAACTAAACCACACACGGTCAAAATATCGGAAAGGTGGGATGCACCAACCTCCAATTTTAAATATTTTGGGCACTTGTATTTGGCCTAAGTTAGTGTGCCACCGTATGTACTAAGGTTACAGCGGGTGCTAAGAAACTAGGGCGTATTGAGAGTAATTGCTAAGTTCACTTTGGTCACTGTACTCAAGAATGCGGTCACTATATACGTGATGAGGTGATTGGCGGTCACTAGGAGATCATATAGCTCCGTATCCATCCATTTTGACCAGTCAAAGAATCCTCCTGGCATCGCCCCAGATCACTTTCTGTCTCTGTCATGCGGGGCCTACCTGTCATTGGGTGGAAGAAAGAAGTCAAACAAAAACAAAATTATGCTCAAGTGCGGTTGAACCTGAGACCTCAGGTTTGATGAGCGAACAGGCTAACCAGCTACACCACCCTCATGTTATGATTAATGAGAGGAAAATAACCTTTTATACATTCCTGCATTCATGTGACAAGCATGCCGTGTTTTTTTGCGTGGGAGTCATTGGGATTTAAATCATAATTGTGTCATGTGGCTTTTGTGGTAAGGTCTTTTGGGATTTAAAGCAGTGTTGGTAGTACAGAAATAATGCAGCCTTAGTCACCTTGCCTCTCTCCACGTAGTATGTTGGGTCCCATCGGTCAGAGGGTGAAACAAACAAATTAATAATAAAAAAATAGAAGCGCCAGTGGTGTATCTTACCTCACACATCTCGCTACTGCTCGTGAACACTGTCCAATTGGTCCCTCTATTCGCTCACATACTATTTTAAGTGAATCCTTATTATAACACGCACACAATACACATGCATGCACTCGGACACTAGCACACAGCGGGCAAACACACACTAGTTAGCCGCAGGGTCGTACTTCGGCAGTCGCACGGCAATCGTGCGCACAAGGCGAGTAGAGCGACCTAGTGTGGGTGTCATCATAATCATCATTGATGGCCATGTCATCTCACGCAGATGGAGTTCATATGTGTTGCGCCACAAGCAGCGAGAGCTTGGACTTGGCATAGTGGTAGAGCAACAGGTCGACGACCTCAGGTGGCAGGGTCAACAACGGGAACAGCGGACAACAGGCGAGGTACTGCACGAACTTGCGGCAATAGAGGCCAGCGTGTGACTTGAATCCGTGCTAGTGTGTGTGCATGCACTGCAAACTGTGCGCTGCATGCGTGTGCCGCTACTAAATGTAGAAAACTATATTTGCCACTAGTTAATCACAATTGGAGGTTTTTGTGGTCAAAATGGATGAATACAGAGCTATACGATCTCGCAGTGACAGTATAATCACCTCATCACGTATATAGTGACCGTATCGACCGTATTCTTGAGTAAAGTGACCAAAGTGAACTTATACGATAAGTTCAGTGACCAACAGTGCATTTTACTCTTATAATTATTTAGTTTGTACACTTTGCTCTCTTCCAATAATTTTGGGCACTTGTATTCGACCTAAGTGGGTGTGCCACCATATCTTGTACTACTCCCTCCGTCTAGGTGTAAGTCACGTTAGAAGGTGTAGCGGAACCAAGGTGCAAGCAGATTGGAGGAGGAGAAACATGACTGGTCCTTCCTCCAATCAAAGCCCTGATTTCTGTCGCTACACGCAACAATTAATCACAACAACTAAGAGATGTCGTTTTAGCTACCATGCAAGGCAACGTATTAACTTGCATGCATGCCGACTTTGATTTCTTGACTGATCAACACGTAGTTGCGCTCCATGCATTGGGTTTCCAGGGGAGATAACAAGGGAGAATAAGGAGATTTTGGTTACATTGCTTAGGCTGGTCATAGTGGTGAGTAACTTGGATTAGTAACATGCATATGTTACTAGTCTATGTTACTACCTTCATAGTGGGTAGTAACATATGGATGGTAACATGCAAGTCTTCATTAATTGAGATATAGACTCATTTTACCTCGGGGTGTGTTACGTTACAGTAACATATTATGTTACCACAAGCATCTCTTTCCTCATTAACTCCATGCCACATAAGCAATTTTTTCTTGGGATGTGCTATGTTACTAGTACCTAAGTTACTCCCACTATGGCTAGCCCAGCTAGCCAGCTTTTGCTTTGCCAACCTTGCCTGGTCAAACGGTTTAGTGCTTTTTCTTACCAGCCTTGCCCCATGAAAATCCTTGTCATGAGCGGGTCACCGATTTTTCCGTGCGCAAAGTTTGCCGTCGGAAGCGAGACGATCTGGCTCTCCTGAGCTAGCAAGGTTTTTCTAGCCCACCCAAGCTAGCTGGCTCACAAAAGCTAACATATTTTAATAGTTCCAAACGCCTAACCTTGCCCGCCTAGGCTATAAACTGTTCTTTCTAAGGATCCAAACGGTCCCTAAGTAACAACACTCGCTAGCAACAAGGCCAGGAGGGGATTGAGATGCGAAGTTAATGGACGGCGCCTAAACATTTTGGGAATATCTGATTTTCGTAAGATGACGTAACACCTAGACAGAGGGAGTACTACTCGTCAATCCAGGTTTGATGGAATATTCATCACCTCTTCTCTTCTTGTACATACTCCATTTGTATCTCGCTTCCTGTGGCTTCGCACTCACAGGATATTCCTATTATATGAATTTGTGTGTGTGTGTGCGTGTGTGTGTGTGTTTAACAGCATGTGTGTGCTAGAGAGAGCGATACATCGACCTACTCCTACAGAGAGATGGCGTGTATTATACGATTTAGTTGCGACAGTCGGTGAATCCTCTCATTTCCGGGCGTCCGGTCGGGACAGGCAAACAACTGCCACGCCCGCTCCTAACCAACATGGCCCACCCAAATCCCCTCCATCGCCCGCGCGCGCTTCCGCCCGAAACGGCCAGCGCCGCTCCAAAGAGTCGGTGCTGCATTCATTCCCGGGCAGTGCGGACACGACCTCTCACTGGCGCCTGCTTTGAAGGGAGAAGCGGATTCAAGAGTGATGGTTGCTTCGTCCGTCCAACTTACTGCTGGGTCTATGTGATTTGATGGCTCATTGGTCATTATTACTGAGGTGGTACGACTGCTAGATGTCCCACGCTTCGGCAAAAGGAGGTACTACTAGATTACAATTTTCTCCATTCTTACAGTGAAGGAGTGCGAAAGCAGTGAAAACACTCGCGCTCAGTGATTACATGGCCCACCTCACACTATCACCATATTTTATGGACACCGTGCGACACCTAACTCTTTACTTAGTACTAGTATAGTACGTACTGTAATTTCTCAGTGATAAATTTGTACAATTCTATGAAGCTTCCAGCTTCTGTTTCATGTATCTTGCGTCCAAGGTTTCCCGTTGCAACATTTCATCAAATACAAAGGAGACTAACATGCATGCTATTGCATCTCAATTATTAACAGATCATAGCCAATATGTACTCCCTCCATTACAAAATAAGTGTCTCAACTTTATGCAAACTTTAGTACAAAGTTTTACTACTACTAAAGTTGACACTTATTTTGGAACAGAGATAGCTAAAGAAAAAAACAATCCATGCAGTCCCTAGCCCAGCAACCGTAAACTCTAACCGGGATTTAATTTTCTGGCAACGTTGGAGCTTCCGAAGAAATGAAGTTTGCAACCCTTTGACCATCGAATCATTTTGTGCAGTTTCACCAAAATCGAGATGAGCATCCATGTGGCAAACAAATTGAAGAAGCGTGATTAGAATAAGATTACTGGGACTAGTTGATGAGACATAAACTCATCACAAATACCGTACGTAGAAGCCAGTAGAGGTATGTGCGGGGCAAAGAAGTAGAGAAATATCCACATGGAGTGATGTGGGCAGCTAGAGGAGTGGTGCAAGTTGGCTGTAAAGAAAGTTGTACCTGAGGGATGTCGGGATGTACCTCAACCTAGAGGAGGGCGGCGGGAGGCGGCAACTGCCCACGTCACGACAGTGAGCAAGGGACGAAGGCAACCTCACCGGCTTTGTGAGAGAGAATGGCGGGGACCCCTGATCAGGACGTGTCGACAGTGGGTTTTCACCGTCGACAATAGCGACCGCATCTACACTAAGCATCCACCCGTTCCCTCGGCGAACGTGATCCGCCCGAATGTTAGAGATGTGGCCACAATCGTTTTGTGCGAGAGAGTGTGAAGAGTGCAACCCCAGCAAGCAACCGTCTAGGCTCGTCCTGGCTATGTATACAGTGGAGCGGTTTCCTTTTCTCTCCATATGAACCTATTTATACTGCGTACGTGGCACTGAAGAAAAAACTTTATTTATAAATGATGCGGCGCCATTCATGCGTGGTTCCCGACCCTCCATTATTTATAAGTGAGTAACTACTACTAGACGCGTCAAATTATCACGTGGGTTGCATCATCTTACAGAAATGAGCTCCACCATGTCACGTGTGTGGTTGGGGAAGACGCAAAAGATGCAAAGAGTGCTACTAGTACACTACGTGCGTGGGTGCGTGCGCCTCTTCTCTTCCAGCATGGTTATTAAAAGTATAGCCCACTACTGTACTACCACGCGGTTATTATATATGGGCAAAGAGTATAGGCAGTAATAATGACTAATAAGCCATGAAATCACGAGGCCCACCTTTCTCTATGTTTGACCGGGGAAGCAGCCATCATTTCACTCCTCGTTGAATAATATTCATCCACTGCTACCTCCGCGAATAAATAAAAATCCGCTTCTACCTCCATAGCATGGTTAATAATATAGCCATGTCAATCACGACATAGAAATATCATTCACTGATACAACAGGGCTGGATCTAAGGCTGGTCATTTTTTTTACTTTGTCTCTTTCCCTTTTTGTCTCATTTACTCATTTTACATAGGAGCACGTGTGGAGTATGGCTATTCCTTTCGATGGGACTTCTTCATGGGGTTTAAGACTAAGAAGCTCCGAATAATGCCCGTTGCCCACCACTCTGAATCGTGCCATCTATAATAGGGAGTAGTCCCATTGCAACAATGAGGTCCACTAGGTCTAGCACATCTTGTAAGAAGAGACTGTCACGCAAAACATACATCTTGTTGCCTTCTTCCTCGTACAGTACGTACCACTGGTACGTACTACTAGTACTACTACTACTCGTTCTCCTATAGACCTCGCGCTTGGCATCTCCAAAATATTAACCTTGCGATTGGCTCTTCGCCTCTTCGGGAACTCGAGCAATAATGGTACTGTAGTATATATCATTCTGGCTATATGAGACCTAATGAATTGATGCACGTCCACCACGTGGGCCAGGGTCGAGGGGCGAGGGAGAGTGCGTACTATTATGTCTGTTTCAATATATATGAAGCAAAATGAGTGAATCTACACTCTAAAATACGTATATATACATCAGTGTTTGGAATATGTACTAGTGGAGTAGTTCATATTGAAATCTACTAAAGGACATATATTCCAAACAATCTCTCTAACCAAGGCAGTGACGAGGACTAACCAGAGGGAGTAGTAAAATTTTCTCCTCGTCCTGTGAGCCACCGCGCGCATGGGCGAGGGAGCGGGCGTAAGGCACCCAGGTGCTGCTCTGGCCCATCCTAGGTGTTCTGGTCCATAAAAATTCTCCAAAAAGTTTCGTGGTGTTTGGACTCCGTTTGATATTGATTTCCTGCGATGTAAAAAAACAAGCAAAAAACAACAACTGGCACTAGGAACTAGGTCAATAGGTTAGTCTCAAAAAATTATATAAAGTTGCTATAAAATGATTGTAAAATGTCCAAGCACTACTAGGAAAAAGGCTACTAGCAGCGCGGGTAAAAAGGCTACTAGCAGTGCGGGTACCCGCACTCCTAGTATCCCGCGCTACTACTAACTTTGTTAGTAGTAGCGTGTGTGACACCCGCGCTACTGCTATTACTGAACCGCACTAGTACTAACAAAGTAGTAGTAGCGTGCTTATAATACCAGCGCTACTAGTATCCTAAATACTAGTAGTGTGCAGGTTTTTCCCATCGCTACTACTAACAAATTAGGAATTAAAAAATAAAAATTAGATGAAATATTCATGAATAGAGATCAGAGAACATCCAGTGCAAAATAAATTAAGGTCACACAACCATCTTAACTCTTGCAGTGTTCATGGATGCAACGTTGAACATCAACTCGAAGAGATCACGTGGACGCACACAACCATCATCAAAAGGTTGGTACGTTTCACCACCAACCTAGCCAGGCTACTTCTCTAGATGTATCTACAAAGCATCGAGGTCCTCCACCTTGAGGAACTCCGGACGGTGGCGTCGTCCTCCACCTCGATGACCTCTGAACGGTGTCGTCGAGGTCCTCCACCTCGGGGACCTCCGGCATCGCAATCACCCGGACAATCATCTGTATGACGTGGTCACGGGGCTTCACGGTGAAGTCTACCCGGCCCCGAGTAGTTGAAGAGCACGACGCCCATCAGGCCGTAGTAGTCCGCATCGATCACCCTGCACCCAGTCGAGAAAGTGAAAACTTGTTAGTTTGCATCCTCGTGTAGATCCAGTAGGGTATTTTCTTCAATTATCTGTCTCTTTTAGTCTATTATGAATCTTCAAAACGAAAAAACACCTACTAAATGCATACCCTAGCTGTACGTGTTCATGCTATCTTCTTGTTTTGGTGCATTCAAGAAATACTAGTGTATTTGAGCTATATATTCTTGAAATATTTGACAGTTAACATTCTGTTCAAAATTTATTATTGCATGGATAGGGAAATCGCCAACAAAGGACTTCAGAAAATTGATTCCCACTGCTCTTTAAAACATGGAATAAGCGAAGTCTATTTTGAATTTTGATATTCCATGCCAACTTCAAGTATATATGCTACCATGTAATCTTTGAACGTAGATCAAAATGAGATTTCAGGCTTTGTGGGCCTTACCATGATCAGTACGTATTAAATTCTCTAGGCTTCTCAACCTTTCCCCGTAGGCAGCATTTCTTTCACCAGGTATGTCATTGTTATGTTTGGGAAGAAACCTGGATCCGTTCAAATAGTCAACCATATCCTGAAGAAAAAACAATATACATTTTCAGTGACTCACAATATATCATCGAATACTGCTCAAGTTACTTCTAAGAATAATTGTTAAAGATCAGCCAATGTTTTCTTACGATCTTCCACTCTGCGAAGTAGAAGTTTTTTTTAAAAGCTAAACACACATTAAGATTACCTACGTAAAATTCTTCAGATAGCGAATGCGCGATGGACAAAAAATATATACTTCAGATAGCAAGGAGCAGGCCAACAGGCAACAAAATAAGTTTTTTAGCAGGGGCAACAAGTTACTACCGAGACATTGCTGGTGAAAAGATGAATTTTGGGTACCCTTCGTCCCCGACGAGCAGACTTTGTTGACAGTGGTGCAGGGTACAGTGCTGGGCAGGCGACGCGGGGAGAGGCCTGCCTGGCCGGGGCCTAGCCGAGCTTGGTGCTGAGGATGTTGCCCATGGACACCTCCGGCACCAGCGCCGGGTCGACGTTGACTCTCCGGAGAGCACCATTTTAAATCAGGCGTCAGAGCATCACTGACTGGGTGCTCGGATCCAACTACCATCTACTTTGACCATCCGAACCACATGTGACAACAAGACTCATCTGATCTCTTGTCCTCTACTCGATGTCATGAGATATTGAGATCCAATGTTATTTGTCCAGGTCTGCTACCATCTACTTATACTAATCAGAAGGCAAACCAATCCACTTACGCCCAGCCTGTTAGGACTAAACTTGTACTCCTAACAGTGGGGCTGTAAAATTTCCACAAGTGTTCATCTGGGTCTTATCCTACGCCATCTCCAAAGATTTAAAATGCAAAAGTTTTCAATTGACACGACACTTGCCATTATATATTGCAAAAAAAGTTTATGTCATCCTTGCAAAAAACTAATGCTGAAGTTCTTTCTACTGCCTTTTTTCTGAATTATTAGTTGCTGATGCCAATAAAAACAAGTACAGTTCGTCTAGCAGCATACTAAAAAATATACACAGCTCAGAAGTTGAAGATACAATAAATAGATACGGCTAAAAGCATGAGACCTGCTGCGTTGGAAGATAGTAACTTTCAGTATCCTGGAGAAGGCCTCCCTGTTCCCCTTGAGCGTCCACTGATCCTCTGCGCCGGAGGCGTAGTAGTCATACACCATCTTCAGGAGCTTCTCCCTGGCAAGTTTCCACTACTCGGACACGTTCGTAAACATCTCCATTCCCCTGCTCAAATTATTCATCGTCAATTCCCAGTTAATCTATCTGCCAAACAACAAAATAGATCATCTGCTTTTTCTCTGAAGAGTGAAGACGCTTGAACCTGAACTGTACATCCTCCGGATAGTTTGACAGGGAATATGAGAAATCAAGAAGGATGGCAAGACATGGAACAAATCTGGAGGCTGATCTATCCGTGGAGGAGTTGATTAGCTGAAGAATCGATCCTGGATTCCTGATTCGGTATCATATATATCACTCCATCAGTAGTTTGGGATGTTGCTTTCGAATCAGCTGTACTGAAAAACGAAATAGAAAGATTGAGCCGAGGTGATTTGACGAGTCTTGTTGTCTCATGACATTGAGTCGAGGCGATTTGAGCAGTTGCTTAACTAGTAGCGAGGATTGGAGTAAGAAAGCAGAGAAATTTCGTTACCCTGGATGGCGACGGAGCCGAGCTTGGTGGCGGGGAGGGACGAGAGGCAGCCAAGCAAGGCGTTGATGGGCATGCTGGCGACGCCGACGACGCACACGTCCATGGGATCCAGGCCGCCGTCGGGGGCGCAAGTGCTCGGGGACGGCGCCATGGCGTGCTGACTTGGCTGTTGGATCTTACCCCTCTGTGTGCTAGGGCTCACCGGTGGCGGGTGGATTGGGTTTGGCCGGAGAGAGTGAGAGGGAGAGGGACGATAGCGATCGGAGAACAACGACCACCACACGGGTGGACGGCAGATGAGAGGAGAGGAGGGTGGAAGGGAGGCCGGTGGTGGAAGGGATCTCGACCTGATCTAAATCGAGGGTGGGCGGTGTGGGAGTGGATCAGGGGTGGGAGGTGTGGCATCTGAGTGACACGCTTAACGGTAGCGTGGGTATCTCAAAAGCGCTGCAACTATCGACTTAGTAGTAGCGCACGTTTTGCAACCAGCATTATTAATATGGTCTATCTGCGGATCACGGTTAAGAATATTTATTAGTAGCATGTTTTTTAGACCACGTGCTACTAGTAATATTTAGTAGTAGCGCGGGTAAATGTAGCTCGCTACTAGTAAGTAGCAGTAGCGTGGGTCAATATAGCAAGCTATTAGTAAGTGTCTGCCTATAAGTTTTTCCCTAGTAGTGAAGAATGATAATATAATAACATGAATACTTCATAAATTATAGATACATTGGAGACGTATGAGTGGTGGCTGGAGTCCTTCCACGCCACTGCGGGTCATCTTCCACTCCGCGCCATCGTCGCAGATGCACATCACCAAGCTAGGGTATGTGTAGCACAAACTCGGGCCTCCATTTCTCTGTTCAAGTTCATTCGCGGTAATTTTTTCGTGAAATTTTACCGTATTTATCATATCTTCACCAATTAGGTAAAATCTGCGGATGCGGTTTGTAGTTGTCCCTCGCTCTTGATCAAATCTAGGTTTTGTGTTCTGTTTTGAGCGAATGGAATCGTTCTATTCCCTCGAAAATTGTTTTGTTTCAAAACCTTCGTCGTGTGCATTTGTAACCCTATCCCATTTTCCCTCGCATGTACTCTTATTCACAGGAAAATGCAGTCGATCAAAGATTCTGCCCAACCAGTGCGTCAGACTGACAGAGAGGAAGATCTATTCTTGGGCACGACTGATGAGTCAAAGGCACCGAATGCAAAGAGCCCAAAGCTAGGCCCATCAACAAGCAAGCAAAATAAATCCGATGATCTAAACAACGAGCAGGAAGAGACTGCTCCAAAGAAAAAGAGAAAGGATGGACGACAGCCATACACAAACAATGCTCAATATATATCTCATGACAAGTACAATACTATCGAAGGAGAAACCGAGGATCAAAGGGAAAAGCGTCTGCAAAAGATTTGACATCACTGGGTGTGAAAATGGTTCTTCTATAAGTTCATTCACACACGTTATGCCAAGAATATTGCTTTCCATCCTCCATGGGGCGATTGCCAGGAAATATCTCCCATACCTCGTCAGGGCCCTGAAGCAAGACCTCCTTCTCCACCTGATGCTGATGAATCATCTCTACGGAGACCCACTAACTATCCCGATGAATTACTCAAACAACAAAAGAATGCTGCCATTCGAGCCAAGCATGCCGAAAATAAGAAGCTCAAGGAAGCTCAAAACTTTCGCCTAATTAAAGATGATCTTGAGAAGAAGAAGGCCGAAGGGAAAGTTGAAGGTCGCTCTAAACATAAGCATGATCCCAGCTCTGGTTTGAAGAAGAAGGGTGCTCCAAGGAAAAAGAAGGCTCCACCTGTGGATGAGTATGGCATGAGTGATCCCTCGGATGCCGATGACCCTCCTATCACAAAGGAAGACATTGCTGCTTGTGAGCAAGTTAACATCACTACTTCCATTGTCTGCCATATCTTTGTGCTCAAGTAGTTCCTTAGGCTCCTCCAAATAAGATCATTGGTCAGAGAAAAACTCCTCATACAACTTTCACATTACAACAACATGTTGATACGTCTCCAACGTATTTATAATTTTTTATTGTTCCATGTTGTTATATTATCAATCTTGGATGTTTTATAGTCATTTTATAGTCATTTTATATCATTTTTTTGGTACTAACCTATTGACATAGTGCCAAGTGTCAGTTCCTGTTTTTTCCGTGTTTTTTACATCGCAGAAAATCAATATCAGACGGAGTCCAAATGCCATGAAATTTTACGGAGAATTTTTATTGGCCAAAAGGAACACAACGGGCCCTGGCTACGCCTGGGGGGTGCCCCGAGGGGGGCACAACCCACCAGGGCGCGCCAGGAGGCCCAGGCATGCCCTGGTGGGTTGTGCCCACCTCGGGTGCCCCCGGACCGCCTCTTTGCTCTATAAATACCCCAAAAATCCCAGAACCCCAGGGGAGATGATGAAATATTCATCCAGCCACCGCAGAGTCCAGAACCACCAGATCCAATCTAGACACCATCTCGGATGGGGTTCAACACCTCCATTGGTGCCTATCCGATGATGCGTGAGTAGTTCTTTGTAGACCTTCGGGTCCGTAGTTAGTAGCTAGATGGCTTCATCTCTCTCTTGATTCTCAATACAATGGTCTCTTGGAGATCCATATGATGTAACTCTTTTGTAGTGTGTTTGTTAGGATCGATGAACTTTGAGTTTATGATCAGATCTATCTTTTTATATCCATGAGAGTATTTGAGTTTCTTTGATCTCTTTTATGCATGATCTCTTATAGCCTCGTATTTCTTCTCCGATATTTTTTTGGCCAACTTGATCTAGTTATCTTGCAATGGGAAGAGGTGCTTTGTAGTTGGTTCGATCTTACGGTGCTTGATCCCAGTGACAGAAAGGGAAACTACACGTATGTATCGTTGCTACTAAGGATAAAACGATGGGGTCTATCTCTACATAGATAGATCTTGTCTACATCATGTCATCATTCTTATTGCATTACTTTGTTTCTCCATGAACTTAATACACTAGATGCATGCTGGATAGCGGTCGATGTGTGGAGTAATAGTAGTAGATGCAGGAAGGAGTCGGTCTACTAATCTCAGATGTGATGCCTATATAATGATCATTGCCTGGATATCGTCATAATTATTTGAAGTTCTATCAATTTGCCAACAGTAATTTGTTCACCCACCGCTTCGATATTTCTCTCGAGAGAAGCCACTAGTGAAACCTACGACCCCCGGGTCTTCTTTCTCATATATTTGCCTTTGCGATCTATTTTTATTTGCTTTTATTTTCAGATCTATTAATCCAAAACCCCCAAAATATCTTGCTGCACTTTCTTTTATTTGCGATCTATTTATTCAATCTATTACAACTTTTTCCTGTCACGCACCAATTTCTGGCACCGTTACCCAAAAGGGATTGACAACCCCTTTAACACGTCGGGTTGCGAGGATTTGTTATCTGTGTGCAGGGGCTATTTATGTTGTGTTGCTTGGTTCTCCTACTGGTTCGATAACCTTGGTTTCATATTTGAGGGAAATACCTACTGTCGTTGTGCTGCATCATCCATTGCTCTTTGGGTAAATACCGACGTAGCTTCAAGCGACATCAAAAGGAATTTCTGGTGCCGTTGCCGGGGAGGATCTTCAACATATACTAGGTTCCTAATTACAAATCTCATCTCCTCCCAATTTACATTATTTTCCATTTACCTCTCATTTTCCTCTCCCCCACTTCACAAAAATTTGCCGTTTTATTTGCCACTCTTTTTTGTTCGCCGTTTTCTTTTCAGATCTGTTTTTGAGTGCAATCTTGTTGTGTAGTCATCATGACTCAAGAGAACACCAAGTTATGTGATTTCTCAAATACCAACAGCAATGATTTTATTAGCACTCCGATTGCTCCTCCCACCACTAGTGCGGAGTCTTGTGATATTAATACTGCTGTGTTGAATCTTGTTATGAAAGACCAATTTCCGGTACTCCTAATGAGGATGTCGCGTCCCATCTTAATACCTTCGTGGAATTATGCGACATGCAAAATGAAAAATATGTGGACAATGATGTGGTCAAGATGAAATTATTTCCGTTTTCCTTGCGTGATTCTCCAAAATTTTGGTTCTCTTATTTGTCTCGCAATAGTATCAATTCTTGGAATAAGTGCAAAGATGCTTTTATAACTAAGTATTTTCCTCCCGCAAAAATTATTTCCCTTAGAACCCAGATCATGAATTTCAAGAAACTTGAACATGAGCATGTTGCACAATCTTGGGAAAGGATGAAAATGATGCTAAGGAATTGCCCAACTCATGGGTTAAATCTTTGGATGATCATACAAAAATTTATGTGGGGTTGAATTTTGTCTCTCATAATCTTTTAGATTCCGCCATGGGTGGTACTTTTATGGAAATTACTTTGGGTGAAGCCACAAAATTGCTTGATCATATTATGGCAAATTATTGCCAATGGCATACGGAAAGAGCTCCTACTAGTAAAAAAGTTAATTCGGTTGAAGAAATTTCTTCTTTGAGTGAAAATGTTGATGCTCTTGTGAAATTGCTTCCTAGTAGAAGTGCTCCTATTGATCTTAATGATATGCCGTTATCTACTATGATTGAGAAAAATAGTGATGCCATAGATGTGAATTTTATCTCTCGAAATAATTTCAACAACAATGCTTATAGAGGTAATTTTAATCCTAGGCCTTTTCCTAGTAATTCCTCTAATACTTCTGGTAATTCCTATGGAAATCAATCTTATAATAATAATAGGAACACCTCTGATCTTGATATTACTATTAAAGAATTTATCAACACTCAAAAAGTTTTCAACACTTCCATAGAAGAAAAGTTGAGTAAGATTGATGATTTGTCTAAAAGTGTTGATAGAATTGCTCATGATGTGGAAAATCTCAAGATGAAAATTTGTGTGCCTAAGGTTGATGAATCAATTAAGGCTCTTTATGTTTCTATGGATGAAAGTAAGAAAAGAACCGCTATGCTTAGAGCTAAAAGAGATTTTTTAGAAAAAGTGTTTTCTAGTGATTTCTTTCGCAATAGTGATGAAGATCTTAAAATGATTGGTGTTTCTTCTATTGATTCCTTGTCTAGTAAAGTTAAGATTGATGAAAAAGGGACTGGAGAAGAGTCAACTTTAGGTAGAAGGAGTCCCAATATTTCGGAGGGTGAAAATCTTGTTGAAAAAATTGATGAAAGTGGGTTTGGAGAGGTCCAAACTTTAGCTAGTAATGTGCCCACTCTTTTGGATTACAAAACTTTAATTATGATAGTTATTATTTTATTGATTGTATTTCTTTGTTGCAATCCATGATAAATTCACCCCATGCTTATGAACAAAATAAAGCTTTTACTAAATATATTGTTGATGCTATGATGAAAGCTCTTGAAGAAAAATTGGAATTAGATGTTTCAATTCCTAGAAAATTGCATGATGAACGGGAACCTACTATCAAAGTAAAAATTAAAAATTATGAGTGTTTTGGTTTGTGTGACTTGGTTGCTAGTGTTTCTACAATTCTGAAATCTTTATGTGATGTGCTTGGTCTTACTAATCTTGAAGAATGCTCTTTGAATTTGCACTTGGCGGATTATACTATTAAAAAGCCTATGGGAAGAATTAATGATGTTCTTATTATTGAAAATAGAAATTATGTGCCTATTGATTTTATTATTGATTGTATTGTTCTTGATATTGATTGCAATCCGTCTTGTCCAATTATTCTTGGTAGACCGTTTTTACGCACTATCGGTGCTGTGATTGATATGAAAGAAGGCAATATTAACTTACAATTTCCTTTGAGGAAGGGTATGGAACACTTTCCTAGAACTAGAATTAAGCCACCTTATGAATCAATCATGAGGGTATCTTATGGATCTCGAACCAAAGATGACAAAACGTAGATCCTTGCCTTATGCCTAGCTAAGGGCGTAAAACTATAGCGCTTGTTGGGAGGCAACCCAATGAATAAATTTTATTTTTTGCTTTTTGCTTCCTGTTTTTGTGTGTTAGCACAATTATGGTACTGTTATGGTTGTGTTTTTTATGTTTTAATTCGTGTTTGTGCCAAGTAAGGCCTTTAGGATCTTCTTGGGTGATAGTTGTTTGATCTTGCTGAAAAAACAGAAACTTTAACGCTCACGAAATTAATTTTAGTTTTTTACCAGAGAGAGATAAAATACCCATTCCAGTTTCAGTAAATCAATATACAAATTTCTCAGGTCGACCTAATTTTTCAGAATTTTTGGAGTTACAAAAGTATTCGAAATAGTCAGATTGTTACACACTATTCTGTTTTGATAGATTCTATTTTTCCTTGTGTTGTGTGCTTATTTTGATGGCTCTATGGTTTTCTTTGATGAGTTTTTGCCATAGAAAAGTTGGAATACAGTAGATATATGTAGCGATCCGACCTCAAACGGTCAAATCTCTATGTATAAGTGTCATCCATGGATTGGTAATGCTGACACACACAGTACTCGATGATTTATAATAGAGTTCAATCACGCACTTATTACATCGAATGTCTCAAAGGAGAGTACTTATTACAATAATATGTCTGAAGGCCATCTAAATAAGATAACAACGGAAGCTTCGAAGGTAAATGAGTCCATCAACTCCAACGGCATAGCTGAGTGCATGACAACGACCTAGCGCACCTTACTCTTCGTCTGAAAACTCTGCAACATAATACGTTGCAGTCTGTGTAGGTCAGCACATGGAATATGCTGGCAAGATAACACTATAGAGCAATGAACAAGTAGTAGCTATAACTATATGCATATATGGCTCGTGGAGGCTCGAAAAGCTAGTTTTTCCCTACAACAAAGGAATAGATTTTATTGAACTACAAAGTTTGTTGAAGACATTGAGAATGGTAACCTCATCTCAATCCCAAATTAATAATCATTAACCCAACAAGTTAATTAAGTAAAGTGATGAGATCAACATAGTAATTCAAGCACCAAATACTCAAGATGACCATAACCGGGGACACAGCTAATCATGATTAGTTTGTACACTCTACAGAGGTTTGCGCACTTTTCCCCACAAGACTCGATCTCCTCCGTTTTGTTTCTCGCACTGCATGGTGTTTGAGAAACGGATGACTGAGACACAGTCTTTTCGAAGAGGTCCCCTTAACCGATAGATAGGCCGTTACACCTACAATGCCCTACATCTGCTAGCTCATCATCGAAAGGATTCCCACAACTTACTCAACTATGCCAGAGTCCATAGTGGCTTGTGGATGCACATAAAAGTTTCCAGCATGAATAACATAATGATCCCTTTGAGCCTAGCTAGCAAAACCATAGGAAAAATCACACAGATACCCCGGGATTCTCCTTTGGCAGCACTGGATTTCCCTAGGTGCTCACAAACCAATCCACCCAGATGTGTGTTAAAGTAGCCACCTTAAGTAAACCCTTAGTTCATAATAATACTCACAACTGTCATGAATCACTCAAACCAAACCACGTCTACGAGCATAGCATAGCAAAGTATAATAAGCGTAACGTAGTAACTCCCAAGGTTTGAATAAAAGGGCAATAGGTACTACCTCAACAACTACTTCCAAATACCCACATGTTAAGCAGATCCTACTCATGAAATGTTTGAGGATTGAGACTAATGCATAAAAACTGGGTAATAAGGGATATGATCAAAGTGTTACTTGCCTTGCTGACGATCTGAAAACCCTAGTGACTCGTAGTAGCACGCTTCGCACTCCAAAGACTCTATCATGAACAAACAATAGCATACATAAGCACTCAAGTATAAGATGCAAGGGTAAAACTCAAATTAAAAGATCCAAACTGAAAGTTTAACTGAAGAGCTTTGATTTGCAAAAAGAATCAACCAAATCGGAGCAACGAAACTCAAACTACGGTCAAAAGAAGTTCGAATTCAAATCTTCTTGCAACCAAATTTTAATTTGTCAAAATCATGTTCAAGTTGGTTATCTGAAAGAGGGTAACAAGATGAAGATTTTGGCGTTGGTTTCACTAGATTTGGACAAACGAGCAAAAAGTTGCGAGGGTTTGAAGATTAGGGACTAATCTGTGAGAAAAGTATTCGCGGATAGGTCCCTGACCAAAAAAGAAAAACCTATCAAACGAACGTTCGCTAACAGAACCAAACGAACGAACGTTGTTTGCTACTGCAGATTAACGGACGAACGTCCGCAAATTAGACCCAAACGTAAAACTGAGAAAAACCCTAACCCTAAAAATAAACTGATCTAAACCGAAGAACCGAAAAAAACAAAAATGAACCGGCGAACCGGGACGGTTTTTATACCGATTCATGACAACGGCGGTCAACGGCGACGGCGGAACTCCGGCGGCACCGGCGAGGCAAAGCGGCGGCGGTGACGTGGGACGGCGACGGCGGACGGTGGCGTGCAAGCGGCGGCAGCGGCGGGCGGCGGGCTCGGCGGCGGCGCGGTGAGTTGCGGTGGCGGGGGCTGCGGGGCGGAGTGGGGAGGAGGCGGCGGGGTGCGGCGATATATAAAGGGGGGCGGGGCGGCGCAAGCCTTGGGCGAGGGGGCAGCCATGGGAGTCTGGCTCGGACTCCCCTCGGCGTCCGTGCGGCGGCGGGGCGATGTGGGCTGCGACCCGGCTCGGCTAGGCCTTTGGCCCACTCGGGCGGTGAACTTTTTTTAAAATAAATAAATTTCGCCCAAAGAAAATCCTAATAAAATATAAAAAAATCTAAAAAAATACCAGAAACAATTTTCACCGTCTAAACCTAATATTTAGAACAAGGTGAACACTTTTCTAGCCTAAAATGCAATATTCAAAACTGCATTTTTTTCTAATTCAAATAAAATAGAAAATAAAATGCCAAATAAAATTTTAATTTGATTTTAAGTTTTTTCTCCAATATTCCTTTCATTTGAATAAGTCATATTATATTCTCTCTTTTATTTTTCATATTGGAAATAATTGGAGAGAAAATAATTAAAATCAAATTGATCCTCTTTTCAAATTTGAGAAAAATTCAAATATGAAATTTTGTGAAACCTCCAACTCTCTCCTTGGGTCCTTTAGTTGCTTAAGATTTCTAGTACCACAACCAAAATGGAAATAAAATATGATATGCATATGATGACCTATGTATAACATCCAAATTGAAAATTGGGATGTTACAATATAATACAAAAACAAAATATGAATTGGTTTGATCCAGTACTTATAGTAGTGATTTATTATTCTTATACTAACCGATCTCATGAAGGTTTTGTTGAGTTTTGTGTGATTGAAGTTTTCAAGTTTTGGGTTATCTTATGATGGATGAAGGGAGGATGGAAGAGCCTAAGCTTGGGGACGCCTCGGCATCCCAAGCTATTATCCAAAAATGAGCAACCAACTAAGCTTGGGGATGCCCCCAAGTGGCATCCCCGCTTTCTTCCAACGATCATCGGTATTTCACTCGAAACTATATTTTTATTCATCACATGATATGTGTTTTGCTTGGAGCGTCTTGTATGATATGAGTCTTTGCTTGTTTTATTTTGTGTTTTAAGTCATCATTCCTTGCTGGACACACCTATTTGAGAGAGCCAAAATTATGCCATGACTTGTTAGAATTGCTCTCTATGCTTCACTTAAATTTTATGAGCAATGGACTTGCTCTAGTGCTTCACTTATATCTTTTTGAGCACGGTGTGCTTTAGTATTTTTGAAGAAATGCTCTCTTGCTTCACTTAGATTTACTTGAGAGTTAGTAAAATTTTCAAGAAATTCTCTCTTGCTTCACTTAAATTAATTTGAGAGAAATAAAAATATATTATGCTCATGATCTTCACTTATATTTGTTGGAGCTTGTCAAAAGCAACACATAAAATTAGTCCCAAAGTGATAGATATCCAACAAGGATATAATAAAAACTCTCATGAGGATCATTGGACAAAATAAACTTGATTCTTAGTAAGAGTTTTGAGATATGATGATGTGATATGTGAGTCATCTTGATGAGTAATTATGCTTTAGTAAGAATATTGGTGTTAAGGTTTACGATTCCCTATGCAAGTACGAAAGTCAATAGTCATGCAATGAAATTATATCCTACTTGTGGTGCATTATTCGGTGTTATTTATGCTTAATGATTGCTTATGAGATTATTCGTTTCTTAGTTAGTCGCTTCCCAATCTTTTGTTAGCCTTCATTTTGCACTAAGTATGATCACTACTTGTGCATCCAAAAACCTTAAACCAGTTTTGCCACATGAGTCCACTATATCTACCTATATGCGGTATTCTTTTGCTGTTCTAAGCAAATTTGCATGTGGCATCTCTAATTTTCAAAATAAACTTCTCTTTTGTGTGTTTGTTTCGCTCGCGGAGCGGTGAGGCGTGGCTAATATTTTCCATGCTAGACGTGTTATTCTCAAGAGGAGTGTTTATTCACTTGTCATTACACAAGAGTAAGGCAAAGGTATTAGGGATGCCCAATCCCGAAATGCGAAAAAAAATATGAATTTACTTTATGTTGTCAAATAATAAATTCCTTGGAAAGTGTTGGTATGAAGGGCAACCGTGGATACGGCTAGCCATGGAAAGTGAAAGTATGGTGCAAAAAGGAATAAACTTTATTTTCTGTTTGGGAACCGCCTATGATATATCTATGCATGGAAAGTATTGGGAACTCTAAGTCATTTTTGTTGGTGGGATGGATACACCTCTCAAAATGTTTTTATCTCTAAGTTTTTCGCTTTGAGCTCTGGCACCTCTACAAATCCCTACTTCCCTCTGTGAAGGGCCTTTCTTTTACTTTATGCAATTTTTATTTTGAGTCTCCATCTTCTCTTATAAAAGCACCAACTAGGAGGCAATATGATCGTACATAAGTATTGGGTGTAGCTAATATTCGAGTGTGTTTCATGAATGGATCAATGTTTGAGCATGATGGGCTAGGGATAATTTATTTTAGCATTGATATTTTGAAAGACATGGTTGCTTGTTGATATGCTTGTGTATCTAAATTATCATGTCAAAACTAGACTATTGCTCTGAACAATATAAAAGTCCAAATGTCCATGCTATAAAGAAAAGAATATGATATGACATGATAGGAAGCATTCAACATCAAAAATTCTGTTTTTATCACTTAGCTACTCGAGGATGAGTAGGAGTTAAGCTTGGGGATGCTGATATGTCTCTGACGTATCTACAATTTTTTATTGTTCCATGATGTTATATTATCAATGTTGGATGTTTTATAATCATTTTATAGTCATTTTATATCATTTTTTGGTACTAACCTATTGACATAGTGCCAAGTGCCATTTCCTGTTTTTTCCGTGTTTTTTACATCGCAGGAAATCAATATCAGACAGAGTCCAAATGCCACGAAACTTTACGGAGAATTTTTATGGGCCAAAAGGAACACAACGGGCCCTGGCTGCACTTGGGGGGTGCCCCGAGGGGGGCACAACCCACCAGGGCACGCCAGGAGGCCCAGGCACACCCTGGTGGGTTGTGCCCACCTCGGGTGCCCCCCGGACCACCTCTTTGCTCTATAAATACCCCCAAAAATCCCAGAACCCAAGGGGAGTCGATGAAGTATTCATCCAGCCGCCGCAGAGTCCAAAACCACCAGATCCAATCTAGACACCATCTCGGATGGGGTTCACCACCTCCATTGGTGCCTCTCCGATGATGCGTGAGTAGTTCTTTGTAGACATTCAGGTTCGTAGTTAGTAGCTAGATGGCTTCATCTCTCTCTCTTGATTCTCAATACAATGGTCCCTTGGAGATCCATATGATGTAACTCTTTTGCGGTGTGTTTGTTGGGATCGATGAACTTTAAATTTATGATCAGGTCTATCTTTTTATATCCATGAAAGTCTTTAAGTTTATTTGATCTCTTTTATGCATGATCTCTTATAGCCTCGTATTTGTTCTCTGGTATTTGGGTTTTGTTTGGCCAACTTGATCTATTTATCTTGCAATGGGAAGAGGTGCTTTGTAGTGGGTTCGATCTTACGGTGCTTGATCCCAGTGACAGAAAGGGAAACGACACGTATGTATCGTTGCCACTAAGGATAAAATGATGGGGTCTATCTCTACATAGATAGATCTTGTCTACATCATGTCAACGTTCTTTTTGCATTACTATGTTTCTCCATGAACTTAATACACTAGATGCATGCTGGATAGCGGTCGATGTGTGGAGTGATAGTAGTAGATGCAGGCAGGGGTCAGTCTACTAATCTTGGACGTGATGCCTATATAATGATCATTGCCTGGATATCGTCATAATTGTTTGAAGTTCTATCAATTGCCCAACAGTAATTTGTTCACCCACCGCTTTGCTATTTTTCTCGAGAGAAGCCACTAGTGAAACCTATAGTCCCTGGGTCTTCTTTCTCATATATTTGCCTTTGCGATCTATTTTTATTTGCTTTTATTTTCGGATCTATTAATCCAAAAACCCCAAAATATCTTGCTGCATTTTTTTATTTATGATCTATTTATTCAATCTATTAAAACTTGCTCCCATCACGCACCAATTTCTGGCACCGTTACCCGAAAGGGATTGACAGCCTCTTTAACACGTCGGGTTGCGAGGATTTGTTATCTGTGTGCAGGGGCTGTTTACGTTGTGTTGCTTGGTTCGCCTACTGGTTCGATAACCTTGGTGTCATATCTGAGGGAAATACCTACCATCGTTGTGCTGCATCATCCCTTCCTCTTTGGGGAAATACCGATGTAGCTACAAGCAACATCACATGTCAACACCACTCCTCATCCCGATGGTATAGATATGAAGGGTTTGGTTGTTGATGCTCTAGTCGAGTCTGCTAAACCAGGCGAAAAGAATTCTAAGCCTGCTCTTAATAAGATCAAGGATCCCACGCCCAATCAGAATGCTCCACTAAAACATGATGATGCAGCTCCGAAAGGAAAATCTACCAAGTTTACTCCCACTTTGACTCAGCCACTGGCTTCTAAGCCTCCAACCGGGAGTGTTACACCACAACCTGCTCTTGTTCAAGCAACCACTAAAGTCGCACATCATTTCAATCACACATTCATTATGGAACAACTTGAAAAGTTTGTGGAAAATCCATTTGATGGAGAAGTGGCATCACTCCCAATTCCTGTTGAAGTCATTGCTCAGGCAAGATCCCTTGTGAATGATATGTGCGAAGACGCTATTGAAATCAATTTGTCCATTGAGATAACTAATTTGGACAATCGAATGAAAACTGCCTCATCCAAGTTTGTCATTCGTGAGCTCGAAAATTCCTACAAGGATGTTAATCGTATCATGACCATGCTTCGACATCAGCGATTGGGTTTTCACTCGAACCTAGATACAATCGTGTGTAAGATCTGTGTTGAGCATGAAGCGAAATTAACTGGCTATAATGACCTCATCAAAGGTCACATTGATGCTGAAGTTCAAGAAGAGAGGAGGCAACGTAAGAAAACTTCTCACAAACCAGTTGTCACTGCTCATGAAGAGATTCCGCCTAGTCCTGCTCCTCCTACGAAGGGAAAGACTCCTGAACCTGCTTAGGCATCCGAAAATCAACTCTCACCAAGGTCAAATGAAATAGTGCATGTGGCATCCACTGATCGTCTTGTCTCTCCCTCCAAGTTTAGTCCTGAGGAAGGTGAACTTGTTCGTCCGAAGCATCTGCTCCACCTCCTCCCATACTATCAATTCCCTTAGAACTACTATTGGTTGAACAATAGCAACCCTCTCAATCTGAGGCCGAGTGAAATCAAGCTCCACCAACTAAAAAATAATCAGTTCCAATTGCTTCCAAAGATCAACATGCTGAAACAACAACTCCTACAACCTTTGCTCCATCATTGCTCCAATTGACAACTAATTGGAACGCTCATTCTGGTGACCCTAGACCATCTGCTTGTTGATTTCTTTCTAGTCGTCATCCAGACTCCATGGTTTATGGTGATGAGTTTCTTTCTCCCAAAGAACTCAATTTTCCATTTCCTCGAGAAACATTGCATATATTTCGGCTGGTGCTAGTGCTAAAGGCCCTCTGTTCAACAGGAACACTCTGATAGAACATGTGGTGCCCCCATGTTTGGTTCTGGTAATTGATGACAATCTCTATGGACTAAGGGTTGCCTTGATTTATATTCGTAGGATTAGTCCATAGGCATTTCTTGAAGACCATTTGTTGGTTTCAAGGTTATTAGAAGAAGAATATGTGTTGACTAAGGTGTTATTGAAGGATTTATCCAAAGATTGGTCACGTGAGAGTTGAGCCTATTGCAAGTATGCTTGAAGAAGAAGATTGCGTGAAAATTCATGTTTACCTTCAAGACATCATCTTAATGAGGAGAGTTGGAAAGATTCAAGGTTTATCAAGACTAAGTACACAGAGTGATTCAAGTTGATAAAAACACAAAGCATAGAAGATGTACCAAGCGGGATCAAGTGATCTCATGGTATGGTAAGCATTTTCCATTACGCTTTGTGTACTAACTCGTGGTCTATGTAAGAGTTGTTGTGGCGTTAGGTATATTTCCATGGTCATGCATCCAAAGGAAAATACCATATAACCCATGGAGGATGACATCAAGTGGTGATCGCCATCAAGGTTGTGGTGTGAAAGTTCAAGTGGATCATCACGAAGAGATCACATGCTTGGATCTTGCCGTCCATTATGGTGACAATGGGCATGTGAAGATGTGCGGAAGAATGGCTCACCCATAGTGGAGTATGGGGAGCAATCAACTAGTCTTCATCGAGCCAATGCAATCAAGAAACGTGGTCCAACTTGAGGAAGTCGAGATCGTCATCATCTAGCTCAAGTGGACTATGTGCAAGGCAAAGGTTTGCCCTTGATAGGTTTCTATTTTTCCGGTCTCATGGTGGTAGTTTGGAGACTGGGTTATAGGATCAATTGTCGTACTATCAAAGGGGGATCTCAAGTGAGTAGCTTGATCGTATCATTCATAGAGAGCTCAAACCATTGCATCCTTGTATCATATTTCTTGGTTCTTATTTGGTGTTTCTCTTTGCGAGTTTTAGAGCATATGGTCATCTTCATGACAAGCTCGAGTTCATAAAAAATGGAGTTCATATGCATCTTCTATGATGTTTTCGATGTTGGAGTTTATGTTGGTTCTTCACTCATGGAGGTTTCACATCTCTATATCATAGGCATAATCTCTATTGCCACTCTGAAGTTTTCCAGATGTGATTTGGCAATTATTGTCGTTAGCTTTCTATCAAGCTTAAGTTCATCGAAATCGGAGTTCGTTTGCAGAAGTTATGGCAGTTTTGGTCTTCGTGCATCCTTCTATTTTGCTTGGGCAGTTTTTCAGCTTGAGCGGTAGTAGAGCGCGGTAGTACCTCTCCCACGAGCGGTAGTACCACTTAGGCGGTACTTCCGCTGACTAATACCGCTTCCACTTTCTGTAGCGACCCAATCCCAATGGACCGGAGTCTCTATGCTTCTGTGTCATCCCTGGATCGGTATGCTGACACACACAATACTCGAGGAATTATAATAGAGTTCAATAACACACTTTATTACATCGAGGTCCTCATAAAGAGTATTTATTACATAAATATGGCCGAAGGCCATCTAAATAAAAAAACTATGAAAGCTTCAAAGGTAAATGAGTCCATCAACTTCACGGCAAAACTGAGTGCAGAACAATGACCTATTGCACCTTACTCTTCATCTGAAAATCTGCAACATGAAATGTTGCAGCCACAAAGGGTCAATACATTGAATGTATTGGCAAGTCATGCCCAAAGTATGAAAACATACCTATCATCTACATGCAAGGATATAGCAAGTGGATAGCTCTAAGGTTTATTTTGCATAAAGCCAATTTTGTCCTACATCTACTCACTAGCAAAATTTTATTCCTTTACATTTTTATTAACCTATTGTTAAATTGGACCGCCTCCAACTTAACCCACCTATGAGAGCCTCCGAGGATCATAGATTCCCAAATTGTTATTTCCGTGAGAACCCCCGGGGATCATGGTTTAATTACCACATCAGAATAATTATTTGGGATGAGAAGATCTTCCAGAGGTTTCAAGTCCAGTTGCTCAAAGTTGTCCGTAACCGAGGACACGGCTAATCATGATTAGTTTGTACACTCTGTAGGGGTTTTCGCACTTTTCCCCACAAGACTTGATCTCCTCCGTTTAATTCCTCGCACTGCCTGATGTTTGAGAACCGTATGATCGAGACATAGTCTTTCCGAAGAGGTCTCCTTAACCGATAGATAGGCTGGTACACCTACAATTCCCCTACATCTGCTAGCCTATCATGGAAAGGTTTCCCACAACTTACTCAACTATGCCAGAGCCCATAATGGCTTGTGGCTGCACACGGAAGCTACTTGATATGGAACATGTCCAACCTTTTTGAACCTGGGCGACATTCCACACCTTTTCCTGAGTAATGCAGAGCCTCTCGGAGGTTACATACTCGTCAACTGGTCTCGACAAACCTTTCGACCCCAGATGATTGATTAATTGGTATTGCAGAGCCTCCAAGGAAATACAATACATGTAAGTTCTTAATGTAGTCATTGCTTAAGTTCTCTTGCAACTTTCATGAATCACGCGATACCCAATCCACGTCTACCATAGCATGGCTAAGCAATAACTACACTATAACGATTCCCAATGTGGCGGCAAATACTATCAGGATCAGTCTATCCTATATATCTGGCTTTAACATGGCATAGTAGTCCTATACATGCATACTACTGTGTTAATAGAGGGCACTACATGCAGAGCAAAAAACATAGGATTGGTATGATCAAAAGTGCAAACTTTCCTATTAAACTTTATGAAGTACTCCACACTCAATGTCCTGACAATTGTACTCTTGGCACTCTGGACAATCTAGCGTGAGCAAGCAATAACATACATAAGCACTCATGCACAAGATTCAAAGAAAAGATCTCGGAAAACTTCGAAAACAAGGAAATAACTCTTGCAAACAGAAAACAATTTTCAACACTACTAAAATTATGTGGATTAGATCTTAACAGAAAGTTTAGGTCAAGAGCTTCGGTTTGCAAAAAGAATCAACTCAAACGGAGTACGAAACTTAAGATACGATCAAAAAAGTTCAAATTCAAATCAGTTTGAGTTCAAAATTTAAAACTTTAAAAATAAAGTTGAGTTGGTTTTCTGGATAGGTAAGATCATGAAGAAGAATTTGGCGTTGGTTTTATCTAATTTGGATGAACGAGTAAAAAGTTATGGCTATTTAAAAAATCAGGGCCAAGTAGTTTTACGGAAGAAAAATAGTTACGGCTAAACGAATTCTAGGTCTAATGTATAAATACTGAGACTAATTGGTAATCTAATTATTCCACCGTACTAGTCTAGAAATAATAAGCTACGAGAGTATAAAAATATACGAAGAAAGATACCTTTATAAGGTAGAAAAAAGACGACTTCAGAGAGAGGAGACAACTTCCAGAAGTCCCGCCGGAAAGAAGATATATATTTTTCTTTTGTGAAGCTAGTCAAACCAAAATATTGATTTAACCCGCAGTGGATTATTTTTGAAGGCTCTATGAGTCTATATTTATAGGTGGAAAAGAGGTATAGGGGTCAAAGGCTAGGCAGTGTGAGACTAAACTTAGACGAAAAGAAAAGAAATATAGGCGAAAAGAGAGGCGCTCGCATGGGCCTAAAAGTGTTCGGCCGGCCCCACGAGCTATAGTTTTTTTTTACAAAATTCAGCCAAAGTGAAAAAGAAAATGGTTGGCTGGGCCTGGTCCATGTAGGAGAGAAGAAAAAAAATGATGGGGCGCCCAATGTCACTATGCTGCGCACGTGTGCGATAGTTAGTTCCAGGCGCACGCGCAGTTTTTAAAAAAATAGAAACAGAAAAGAAATAACTGAATAACAAAAATAAAAATAAAATTGTACATAGGCATATTATATATCAAAAATTTCAGAAAAAGATTTCCTAAATGATGAACATATTTTCAGCGGAAAATAAATTCCACAAAAATTTAAATAAAGCGAACAGTACTAGTGGTTCATTTAAAAACCAAATAGAAAATATTTTAAAATACCAAAATGATTTCAAACTCATTTTTCTCTACTTTTCTACTGTAGGGAATCATTTTACCCTATTTCCCATATATTTCATTTTTGGAGAAAAATAATTTGAATAAAAACCAAATAACTCCAAATTGAAAGTGGGTTTAAGAATAACTTCAAAGGGACTTTCAATTTGATTCTTTGAAACTTCTAACTCTCTTTCTTAGCATTTGAAGAAGTCATTTTATCTTCTCTCATGAAACTCATTGAGTTGCATAAAGTTTCCTAATTTGAAATATTTTCAAATGGAATTCAAACCTTTTCAAAACCACTTTTTCATTTAATTAAATGGAAGAAGTCATATCATCTTCACTCTAGGGTTTTGTGATGAAATGAATTTTGAATTCATGGAGATCATAAATGCAAGGTGAAAGTTTTGGGAAAGTCATTTCATTCCCTCTCTTTCAATTTCAAAAAGAAAAAGTTTTAGATTCCACTGAATTTCACACAAAAAATCACTCAAGCAATCATTATTTCCTAATTAATATAACATTCCAAAATTTAGAATTTTGGGATGCTACACTTTCGCTTATTTTTATGCTTCTATTACCCAGTCTGCGTGAGCGGTGAAAGGATCGATATGGTTGACTAGAGGGGGGGGGGGGTGAATAGGCAACTAACAATTTTTAACTTTTCTTTACCGAATTAAACTTTGCATCAAAGTAGGTTGTCCAGATGTGCAACTAGGTGCGCAACCTATATGATGCAGCAACAACAAACAAGCAAGCAAGCGAGAGAAGTAACACTAATGAGCTTGCACAAGTAAAGGTAAGAGATGACCAAGGGTGGATCCAGTGAAGACGAGGATGTGTTACCGAAGTTCCTTCCTTTTGAGGGGAAGTACGTCTCCGTTAGAGCGGTGTGGAGGCACAATGCTTCCCAACAAGCCACTAGGACCACCGTATTCTCCACATGCCCTCACACAATGCGAGATGCCGTGATTCCACTATTGGTGCCCTTGAAGGTGGCAATTGGACCTTTACAAACAAGGTTGGGGCAATCTCCACAACTTAATTGGAGGATCCCAACAATACCATGAAGCTTCACCACAATGGACTATGGCTTCGTGGTGACCTCAACCGTCTAGGGTGCTCAAACACCCAAGAGTAACAAGATCCGCTAGGGATAGGTGGGGGAATCGAAAATCTCTTGGTGGAAGTGTAGATCGGGGCCTTCTCGACCACTCCCGAGCAAATCAACAAGTTTGATTGGCTAGAGAGATAGATCGGGCGAAAATGGAGCTTGGTGCATTAATGGAGCTTAAGGGGGAAGAGGTAAGTCAACGGGGAAGAAGGGGACCCCCTTTTATAGTGGGGGCAACAATCCATACCGTTGCCCCACTAAACAGCCCCGCAGAGGGCGGTACTACCGCGGGAGACAGCGGTACTGCCGTTGGGTTAAGCGGTACTACTGCTCCCTTCGGCGGTACTGCCGTGCAAAACGAAGGCTAAAGGGAAAGCGGGAACCGGGCGGTACTACCGCGGAGGAAGGGCGGTACTGCCGCTAATGAGCGGTACTGCCGCAGCGAGGTACCGCACAATCCGACACAGAAAAAGACCCCTCAAATCGACGTGGTAGGGACCTGGCAAGCCAGCGGTAGTACTGCTGCGGAGTCACCGACAGTACTACCGCTGCGGAGCAGTACTGCCGCTTGTGACCCCTGAGCGGTACTACCGCTCGGTACCACGGTACTACCGCTGGGACCCAGACAAAACCCATAAGAAGAGAGAAGATCTCTCCATAGAAGCGGAAGGGCTCGGAGGGTGAGAAGCGGATGTGTATGTGTTGATTCCACCCATACCAAAGCGGACCCCCTCTTGATAGTACGGTGCCCTCTATGCAACTAGTCCACCGAGAAAGAAACAGAGAGCTACACCGTCTTGAATGACACTCCGAGGGAAGAAATCGTCTCGTGCCAAGGATGAATATCTGAAATGCTCAAAGCACACGATTAGTCCGCAAACATGTCATCAATCACCAAAACCACATCAAGAGAGATATGCCTCAATAATCTCCCCCTTTTTGGTGGACTGATGACAACTAGGGATTTGCACAAGGAAAAGATATAAAAGTAAGGATACTTAGAACTACAAAATATAGATGGGCTCCCCCTGAATGTGTGCACCTAGTTAGTGGAGCCTTTGGAATGCAAGACACACACATTCGGATCAACACTCGCCCTGTATTTTATAGTCAAACAATTCTAAGCACAGGATATATGAGAGCAGGGTATAAAATAGGATAAGCATGCAACTCATAAGATACTACAGTACTGAATAGACATAAGTAATAAGGTAGCGATAGGGTAGCATATGTCTCACACCATATGTCTAGAACTTAGGTCTCACTGGCACCAAACCAAACCAAGCAAAGACAACGAGAAAACACACGAGAAAACACAAGACAACACAAAGACACACTCGCAACACGGCAACAACACAAATCCCTAAACTCTCTCCCCCTTTGGCATCAAGACACCAAAAGGGAAAAGAGCGACGCTACGGCTCCAGGTGATGGCAAGCTAAGGATCTCGAACATCACATCTCAGCGTGATCGTCTGCATCTTCGTCGTTGGTCGGAAACTGCTCGGCGTCTGAATCGGTCCAAGGGCAATGCTGGTGAATCCATTCATCCTCTGCAGTGATCTGTCCCTCAGAACCACTAACAACGGTTGCGCCCAACTGACGCATGAGCTCCTTGTGACGCCCCCTGGCCTTCTTCACCGCCACATGAGTCATGTACTGGCCATGTGACTCCATGCAGAAGAGCTTCCTCATCTTGTGCTTGAGTTTCTTTGCCCAAGAGGGCTCTGTCCCAGACGGCTCATAGTCCTCATCGTCAGCATCAGCCTCAGCCTCAGTCTCCATGGCAGCGGCAGCAGTAGATGGGCCCCTGGGTTTAGGCACTGGGGTGCCCCAATTGTCCTTCTTCCTTAGACGCTTGATCTCATGAGAAATCAAGTCTCCAGTTTCCAACATCACTCTGGGATACACACGTGCCCAGGCCTTCTCAATGATCCTCATGATGAATGGACCATATATCAGGCACTTGTGCTCAGAAACGGCAGAGAGAAGTTCAGACCACATAACATGAGAAATGTTCAGGCTCTCCCCAGTGTTTGCTTCCTTCTCGTGCTGGCAGAAAAGAAGCATGTCCACGAGATAGGAGTGGACCATATCCAGATTCCCGATGCAAGGGAAGAGAGTCTCACGGAAGACACGATGAAGAATGTCCAGATAGGTAGACAACTCATAGGTTTCGTTCTTAGTCATTGGGTTAACCTTCACAGTACAGTAGGGCCAAAGGGCTTGCTTGTGAGTGGATGTAGCATTGCGGTGAGGGCGGAAGTCGACTGGAGTCTCAAGCCCGTGATCTTCCACATCAAGTAACTCCATGAAGGCCTGCCACTTGACGGAAAGCAATTTGCCATTGGTCATCCAAGTCAGAGTCCTGTCGGCATCAGTTCCAAGATGAACGGTAGCAAAGAATTGAGCCACCAAATCTGCATCAAAATCCTTGTTGAACTGCATGATCTTGAGAATGTTTAGCTGAGAACACATCTGAAGGGCTTCGCCAAAGTACTCAGGGTCCTTCTCCATAGCATCCATGTCGATGGAGCGTATATCAACATAGAGATTCTTCTTGGCTTTGATCACATCAAAATAGATGGTAAACTGAAAGTGGTTCCAGAACGGGCGGTTCACCAAAGAGGGATCTTGGTCTTCCTCATAGGGGTTGCGGCGATGCTTTGCCCAAAACTCCTTGGTAGTAATCTCAGTCATAGTATTTCCCTTTGGCTTGTTGGCGGATCTCTTCGACTGCTGAGGTGGTGGTGGAGCACTTGAGGATGCGCCTGCTGGTGGCGGTTGAGTACTAGAGGAACCACCTGCTGGCTCAGAGGTACGGTAGCGCTTTGACATTGCACGCCCGGGGTTGACATGGCGGACCTGCTGCTCAGGATGATCATCACATGGAACCAAACACACGACCATCAGAAACACACTAAAGAAAAGAGCATAAGCCACCAAGCGAAACAAAAAGGATCAAGGTGAGGTAGAAAATATTGGAACTGGGCATCCGACGGTAGTACCGCAATCTACCCGCGGCAGTACTGCTCGGGCGGCAGTACCGCTCAAGGAGAGCGGCAGTACCTCTCGTGCGGCAGTACCGCTCAAGGTGAGCGGTAGTACCGCCCAAAATGGGGAACAACGGTTTTATACTTCCGTGGTCAGATCCAGCACTACCGGGATGCCAAATTCAAAATTTTATCCTACCAAACATCAATCCAAAGAGCCTAGAAGCAATCTCCATCCACCACAAGCCTCTTCATAGCCAAAAAACTAGTGAACAATGCCTATTGCCCCTAAGAACTAGATGCAAGATCTAGGCAAAGAGAAACCGAGAACGGAGGCAATACCGGCATCCATGGTAGGAGGAAGAGATGGAGAATGACTCCACCGGAGGGAATGGAGAGAAGCGGCCAGAAAATGGCGGCCAACCAGTGCCCTCCCGCGGCGAGGCGTCGCTGGAGCGACGAGGAAGACGAGCAAGTGGGGGCGAATGGGTATGGGGAGAAAATAACTCCCCCGCCCTGATATAACCCCCAGCGCCCGCCCCTCAGCGGCAGTACCACTGGTGAGGGTGGTAGTACCGCTTAACCCTCATAAGCGGTAGTACCGCAATCGCAGCGGTAGTACCGCTCAGCCGCATAGAGGACTAGGCAAAAAGGGGCTTAACACTCGAAAAAGAACGAAAAGAAAACGGGAACAAAAGACACACACAAAAACGACAAAGAGAACGAGAAGCACACACCTCTTCAAGAGAGGGTGGTGGCCGAGGCCACCTATGTTTGAGTTTAGAGGTATGGCGCCGCGAAGATTTTAACCTTGGGCCCATGACCAACACTCATCTTTGAAGCACAAGTGCCATAAATAAATGGCTAATGTGGAAGAGTTTGGTTAGTTTATGCATTGTGAGGGGAGGGAAAATTCATTGACAGAACAACACTCCCCTATGTCCATGCCTACACCTAAACTAGACAACACATTGAGTGAGGTGGGGTGTGCAGGGGTTCAAGTCACATTGCTTGAATCAATGATATTTAGCTCATGCCTTAACTCACGAAATCTTGCTTCATCCAAAGGCTTCGTGAAGATATCTGCAAGGTTATCATGAGTGTTGACATAGTTGAGCTCGATCTCCCCTCGCCTAATGTGATCCCGGATGAAGTGATACCTAATCTCAATATGCTTTGTCTTGAATTGTTGCACCAGGTTGAGGGAAATCTTGATGGCACTTTCATTGTCACACCAAAGAGGCACTTTGTCACAAGTGACATAGTAATCCTTTAAAGTTTGCCTCATCCATAAAAGTTGTGCACAACAACTACCGGCAGCCACATACTACGCTTCCGTGGACAAGAGAGACACACAACTTTGCTTCTTGGAAGACCAACTTACCAAAGAGCAACCAAGAAACTGGCACCCTCCGGAAGTGGACTTCCTATCCACTTTATCTCCCGTCCAATCCGAGTCCGAATAACCTACAAGCTTGAAATTTGCTCCTTTTGGGTACCATAAGCCAAAGTTTGGGGTATGAGCCAAATATCGAAAGATTCATTTGACCGCCACATAGTGACTTTCCTTAGGTGCGGCTTGAAACCGTGCACAAATTCCCACACTCAACATGATATCCGTTCTAGATGCACAAATGTAAAGCAAGGAGCCTTTTGATCCACCGCTTTACCATTGGGATCAATGTCAAGTTGGCACTTGGTGGGCATGGGAGTGGACGCTGGCTTGACATCACTTAGCTTGAATCTCTTAAGCATGTCTTGAGTATATTTGGCTTGGTTGATGAAAGTTCCTTCTCTCCTTTGCTTCACTTTGAACCCTAGAAAGAACTTCAACTCTCCCATGGAAGACATCTCAAACTTTGAGGTCATGAGAGCGGAAAATTCCTCATTGAAAGCTTTGTTAGGGGAACCAAATATAATATCATCAACATATAATTGGCACACAAACAACTCTCCTTTGACCTTCTTAGTAAAAAGAGTGGGGTTAATTAGCCCCACTTCAAAACCACGGTCTTGTAACAACTCAGTAAGGTGGTCATACCACGCACGTGGGGCTTGTTTAAGGCCATAGAGTGCCTTATCGAGTTGATACACATGATCGGGAAAGTAAGGATCCTCGAACCCGGGGGGTTGCTTGACATAAACCAATTCATTAATAGGACCATTAAGAAAAGTACTCTTCACATCCATTTGTTGTAACTTAAAATTATGATGAGAAGCATATGCAATCAACATGTGAATGGATTCAAGACGAGCAACGGGAGCAAAGGTTTCACCACAGTCGATACCCTCGACTTGGGAGTAGCCTTGTGCTACCAAACGAGCCTTGTTGCGAATGATAATCCCATGGGCATCTTGCTTGTTCTTAAATATCCACTTTGTTCCAATGACATTGTGGTTCCTCGTCGGTCTTGGCACCAATCTCCACACTTTGTTGCGCTCGAAGTTGTTGAGTTCTTCATGCATGGCATTGAGCCAATCTGGATCTTCGAGCGCCTCATAGACCTTGTGGGGTTCGACACAAGAGACAAACGCGTGATGTTCAAAATAGTTTGCTAATTGTCTACGAGTGCTTACCCCCTTTCTTAAGCTTCCAAGAACATTCGTCATGAGATGATCCTTGGTGGAGAGCTTCGAAGCAACCTTGGCGGCACGACGCTCCAATTCCTCCTCGAGGTGAGACTAGGAGTGGTCACTTGATCATCTTGATCGTTGTCTTGAGCTTCTTGATCACGTGGGACTTGATCTTGAACTTGCTCGGAGGAGGGAGTTTGACCTTGGGCATCACTTGATGTTACAACACCATCTTGAGATTGATCTTACCCTTGGTCTTGTCCAAGGTTGAGGGCCCTCACTTTGTTCTTCGGAAGCGTGTGGGTCTTGGGTTGGTGAAGGTTCCACTTGAGTAGAACATTGTCCTTCTCCTTCGGCCACAAGGGGTTCCTCAATGGGTAGGATATGACCAATACCCATTCTTCTTATAGCTTGGGGAGGAATTTCATCACCTACATCACAAGTACCACTTTGCTCCACTCGGGAGCCGTTATTCTCATCAAACTCCACATTACACGTTTCCTCAATAAGTCTCGTGGACTTATTGAGAACACGGTAAGCATGAGAGTTTGTAGCATAACCAACAAATATGCCCTCATACGCTCTAGCCTCAAATTTAGACAAACGGACACCTTTCTTGAGAATGAAGCACTTACACCCGAACACTCGAAAGTACTTGAGGTTGGGCTTGTTACCGGTGAGTATCTCATAAGGAGTCTTGTTCAAGCCCTTGCAGAGGTAGAGCCGATTAGATGCATGGCACGCGGTGTTGATGGCTTTGGCCCAAAAGTTGTAGGGAGACTTGAACTCCGCCATCATGGTCCGTGCCACATCCATCAACGTACAGTTCTTCCTCTCCGCTACACCATTTTCTGGAGGGGTATAAGGTGCGGAATATTGATGCTTGATTCCCTCATCACTCAAAAACTCATCCAAGGTGTAGTTCTTGAACTCGGAGCCGTTGTCACTTCTTATTGTCAAAATCTTTGCATTGTGTTGTCGTTGAGCTTCATTTGTAAAGTCGATGACGGTTTGTTGGGTCTCGCTCTTCCTCTTGAAGAAATATACCCAAATGTATCTTGAATATTCATCCACAATCACCAAGCAATACTTTATACCCCCAAGACTATCAAAGGATGGAGGTCCAAAGAGATCCAAGTGAAGGAGCTCCAAAGGCCTCTTTGAGTAGATGATAGTCGTGGGAGGGTGAGCCTTCTCATGTAGCTTTCCTTCAATGCAAGCACTGCAAGCACGATCTTTGTCAAAACTAACATTTGTTAGTCCACGGACATGGTCCCCCTTGAGAAGACTTTGCAAAGATCTCATATTGACGTGGGCTAAATGGAGATGCCAAAGCCATCCCACGTCAACTTTAGCCATTAGGCATGTCGCGGTCTTAGTGGGTCGCTTTGAAAAGTTAATCACATAGAGACCGTTCTCGACATGCCCAACAAAGGCTATTTTAAGAGTCTTGCTCCACAAGAGGGCCACGGAATCAATATCAAAGAAAGTGGCAAAGCCAATGAGTGCTAGTTGACGAACGAAAGGTAAATTGTATGCAAGGGACTCAACAAGCATGACCTTCTCGATCGTAAGATCATGAGAAATGACAACTTTGCCGAGTCCCAATACCTTAGAAGACGACGCATCACCCCACTCAACATTGGTGGGCATGGATGGAATCTTTTGCACGTCCACCACCAAGTCCTTGCTTCCGGTCATATGATTAGTAGCTCCACTATCGAGCAACCATGATCCCCCACCGGAAGCAAACACCTACAAGAGATCAATGCTTGGTTTTAGGTACCCATTTTGTAATGGGTCCTTTGATGTTAGTAACAAGGGTCTTAGGAACCCAAATAGACCATTCAATGTAGTCATAAGGAGAACCAACAAATTTGGCATAAACATGCCCATCTCTAGCGCGGCACAACACATAAGAAGGGTTAAAGTCGCCGGCCTTGTTGGGAAGGGGAGCATTTCCCTTCTTGGCATCACTACCCTTCATGGAGTTTTTCTCCTTCTCCTTAGTAGAACCCTCACCCACCCTCACAAAGGTTTGCTTGAGAGGAGGAGGTAGTTTGGCCTTGTCATTCTTCTTCTCGTTCTTGGACTTGGACACGTACCCAATCCCTTCCTTGGCCACAACTCCATTTTGGTTGGTCAAGAGGTCGTTGAGGCTCTTCTCGCCTTGTATGCAAGACACAAGACCTTTCTCAAGTTGCACCTTTAGCTTAGCGTTCTCCTCAACAAGATGCACATGCTCACAACACGGGTTAGTAGCATTTGCATTATCAATTAACATCATACGAGGAAAGGTGGCTTTCTCCTTGGTTAGCTTTACTTGGAGTTGATCATGAGAATCTTTGAGGCTAGCATGAGCACCCTTCAAGACCTTGTGAGCCTTGTCAAGTAGATCAAACTCCTCTTTGAGTCTAGCAAGATCAACCCCAAGTTTGGCCTTCTCAGAGTTTAGCACACGAGAAACCACGAGAGCATGATAAAAATCTTTCTTTAACTTAGAATGATCATCGTCGTGTGACTCCTCAAGAGCCAAACGAAGACCACGCTCTTCCTCAAGAGCATTGGAAAGATCCGAAATCTCATCGGCATAGTCACAACTATGCCCCTCCATCTTGGAGATGGTATCTTCATGAGACTTGATCACATCATTGGCTTCACCAAGTTGTTCCAAGAGAGCAACAAAATGCTTCTTGGATTTACCCTTGAGTTTACCCATAAAGGACTCAAACTCATTTTCCTCCACATTAGATCCCTCACATTCATCAATGCAATCCGTCAAGGAAGGATCATTAATGATGGTAGTTTTGATGTTGGGAGTTACCTTGTTGGTGGCTTTAGCCATGAGGCACTTGGCGGTGATGTTCTCATTGGGTGAGTCGAAGAGAGATAGTCGTGGAGTTTTTGCAATGGCAACGGAGGCCATGGCAACCGACTCACCATCTTCATCATCATCATCGTCATCCTCATGGTACTCTTCTTGAACCACCAATGCCTTGTGAGGGGTTTTCTTGATGAAGTTCCTCTTGTTGGGGAAAGACTTGGATTTGTCCTTTCGAATGAGCTTGCCACCATTGTCTTCCCTCTTCTCATAAGGGAACTCCGCAACAAAATGACTCACATTGCCACAATTGTAGCAAGTCCTTACACGTTTCTTGCTCTTCGTGCCACTTGAGTTGTTCTTGTTGAAGTTTGGCCTTGAGTTTTTCTTACTCCAAAATTGCCTTGAAGCAAGTGCCATGTGTTCATGATAGGCATACTTTGTATCTTCGGGGTTGCTTTCCTCTTCTTCTTCTTCAACGCAAACCTTGGCCTTCAATGCAAGGTTGGGCTTCTTTGCCCTTTGAGAACGAAGCACCGCATTGTCGGCGGTCTTGTCCAAGATGTTCATCGCCACAAACTCATCCAACACTTCACTTGAGGTCAAAATGTGGAAGTCCGGCCTTTGACGAATGGCGGAGGACATGGCCTTGTGGTAAGGCATCATTTCCTTGAGGAATTTGCGCTTGATCCAATTGTCATCCGTGTCCTTGGTCCCGTGATCTCGGAGTGAGACCGTGAGCTTGGTTACTCTCCGATAAAGCTCACGAGGTTCTTCATCTTCTTTCATTGCAAACTCATCGGCTTCATCTTGCACTACTTCATAGTTGGAGCGTTGAATGCTTGCAATTCCCCGGTAGAGAGAGACAACACAAAGCCATGCATCTTTGGCCAAGGCGAAGGGTCGAAGGTGAGGTAGATCTTCAAGTGGAATTGCATCTTGAATGATGAAGAGAGCATTCTCATTGAATTGATTATCCGCGGCTTCTCGAGGAGTGAAGTTTCTTGGATCATGCGGATGGAAACCTTCTTCAATGATTCTCCAAATATTAGTGTTCACATGATTTAAATGACGCTTAAAGCGATAAACCCAAGAATCAAAGTCCTCATTTTTCACAATCTTAGGGGGAGGACCGGCATGATTCAAATGAGTGGAAGGAACCGGTCCACCATAAACAAGTGGTGGTTCCACATGAGCAAAGATGTCGGTGCCATTTTTACCAATAGAAGAAGGAGCCTTTTAACTACTAGCTTCCCCCTTGTCGGAGATAGCATCCGTCACCTTGTCAGTGGGAACACCCACTTTCAACGGTGAGGTGGATAGTTTAAGCCCTTCAATTAATTTAGTAAACATGCTTTCAACCTCGGTCGTCATGGAGGTTTTCAATATCTCCAAGGCCAGATTGAACTCCTCACGAGAGACCGAGGTTCCCCCATCGCCCGTAGACGAGATCGGATTCACACCGGAGTGTTCCTCCACACCGTCTACGGTATCAACCATACTCTTCGGACAGCAAAGTCCTTAGTAAAGAGACGAGGCTCTGATACCAATTGAAAGGATGGATATGGTTGACTAGAGGGGGGGTGAATAGGCAACTAACAATTTTTAACTTTTCTTTACTCAATTAAACTTTGCATCAAAGTAGGTTGTCTACATGTGGAACTAGGTGAGCAACCTATATGATGCAACAACAACAAAAAAGCAAGCAAGTGAGAGAAGTAACACTAATGAGCTTGCACAAGTAAAGGTAAGAGATAACCAAGAGTGGATCCGGTGAAGACGAGGATGTGTTACCGAAGTTCCTTCCTTTTGAGGGGAAGTACGTCTCCGTTAGAGCGGTCTGGAGGCACAATGCTCCCCAAGAAGCCACTAGGGCCACCGTATTCTCCTCACGCCCTCACACAAATGCGAGATGTCGCGATTCCACTATTGGTGCCCTTGAAGGCGGCAACCGGACCTTACAAACAAGGTTGGGGCAATCTCCATAACTTAATCAGAGGCTCCCAGCAATACCATGAAGCTTCACCACAATGGACTATGGCTCCGTGGTGACCTCAACCGTCTAGGGTGCTCAAACACCCAAGAGAAACAAGATCCGCTATGGATAGGTGGGGGAATCGAAAATATCTTGGTGGAAGTGTAGATCAGGGCCTTCTCAACCACTCCCAAGCAAATCAACAAGTTTGATTGGCTAGAGAGATAGATCGGGCGAAAATGGAGCTTGGAGCATTAATGGAGCTTAAGGGGGAAGAGGTAAGTCAACGGGGAAGAAGGGGACCCCCTTTTATAGTGGGGCCAACAATCCAACTGTTGCCCCACTAAACAGCCCCGCAGAGGGCGGTACTACCGTGGGAGACAGCGGTACTGCCGCTGGGTTAAGCGGTACTACCGCTCCCTTCGGCGGTACTGCCGCGCAGAACGAAGGGTAAAGGGTAAGAGGGAATCTGGCGGTACTGCCGCGGAGGAAGGGCGGTACTGCCGCTAATGAGCGGTACTGCCGGACTACTGCCGCAGCGAGGTACCGCACAATCCGACACAGAAAAAGACCCCTCGAATCGACGCGGTAGGGACCTGGCAAGCCAGCGGTAGTATTGCTACGGAGTCACCGGTGGTACTACCGCTGCGGAGCGGTACTACCGCTTGTGACCCCTCAGCTGTACTACCGCTGGGTACCACGGTACTACCGCTGGGACCCAGACAAAACCCAAAAGAAGAGAGAAGATCTCTCCATAGAAGCGGAAGGGTTCGGAGGGTGAGAAGCGGATGTGTACGTGTTGATTCCACCCAAGCAATACAAAAGAGGACCCCCTCTTGATAGTATGGTGCCCTCTACGCAACTAGTCCACCGAGAAAGAAACGAAAGAGCTACACCGTCTTGAATGACACTCCGAGGGGAAGAAATCATCTTGTGCCAAGGATGAATCTCTGAAATGCTCAAAGCACACGATTAGTCCGCAAACACATTGTCATGAATCACCAAAACCACATCGAGAGAGATATGCCTCAACAAGCGGTAGTACCTCTCTAAGAGGTAGTACTACTCCCCCGAGCGGTAGTACCTCTCAAGCGGTACTACCTCTCCCCCGGGCGATACTACCTCTCTGGCAAAACTACAGCTCGTGTTTTTCTGTCTCGTTGGGCTGTTTTGACCATGCTAAGTAGTAGTACCACTCCCCTAAGTGGTAGTACCGCTTTAGCACGACTTGTGGGCATAACGGTTGGACTCGGGGTGCCTATTTAAGGGGGCCTTCTTCCCTAATGGCCCCTATCCTTTGAGTCTGTGTTCTTCTCCCATTGTTGACCTTCTTTGAGCTTGCTAACTCTCATCCCTCCATGGATTCTTGCTAACTTTTGAGGGAAAAGAGAGAGGAGATCTAGATCCATATTTCCACCAATCACTTTCTCCTCTATGTGAGGAGAACCCCTTGGATCTAGATCTTGGAGTTCTTTATGTTCTCCTTCTTGTTCTTCCTCTCATATTCTTCCATAGCTTTTGTTGCTTTGGTGGGATTAGAGTATGAGGGACTTGGGCACTCTGTGTGCCCTTGCCATTGCATTTGGTGCATAGATTTGAGTTCTCCACTGTGATGCATGGAAGTGAAAGTTGAGAAGCTTATTACTCTTGGGTGTTTGGGAACCCTAGAGCTTGTTCCTCTTGGGTTCTTTTGTGCCCTAGATGGTTGGTGCGTTCGGAGCTCAATCATTGTAGTGCAAAGTTCTGTGCAAGCCTCGAGGTCTCCAATTAGGTTGTGGAGATCGCCCCGAGCAATTTTTACGGGTTTCGGTGACCGCCCCCAAGGGTTGCCAAAGTGTGCGAGATTGGTGACCGCCCCCAAGGGTTGCCATTTGTACAGGTTCGGAGACCGCCCTTAAGGGTCCCTTAGTGGAATCACGACATCTTGCATTGTGCGACGGCGTGAGGAGATTGCGGTGGCCCTAGTGGCTTTTTGGGGAGCATTGTGCTTCCACACTGCTCCAAATGGAGATTAGGATTCGCAAGGGTGTGAACTTCGGGATACATCGTCGACTCCGAAGGCTGATCTCTTACCCGAGCCATTTACTTATGCACTCTAATTTGTGATAACCATAGTGTTCCATGTTATATATCTTACTATCACTTAGTTATTTGTCTTGCTTAGCATAAGTTGTTGGTGCACATAGGTGAGCCCAGTTGTTTTAGGTTTTGTGCTTGACAAATTAAACACTAGTTTTATTCCGCATTTGTTCAAGCCTACACCATAATTATTTTAAAGCGCCTATTCACCCCCTCTAGGTGACATCCACGATATTTCACACTCATCCCAAGTTCTTTCAGAAGAGCCCCTACTATGGTCCTCGCACATCTGATTCACCTCGTTTCTAGACCAAGGAACGGGCTATCTATTACTCACGGGTCCTATATATATGAAAGAAAAAGGATTTTCCTCATGAATTTCGCAATATACCAGCAATGTGGAACATTGGTTGCTTCAACCGATTGCTTCAAGACTTGGATGATTTGTGCCTCACAAAGGTGTTTGAATTTGAACATCCCTGGAACATAGAGATTTTTTTTTCAGTTCTATGCTACATTGTATATCTCTGGTGATGAGAATGATAGCTCCAAGTGGATTTTTTAGTGGATGATAGAAGGAAAACGGATCAAGTGCGCCTCTAACAATTTTACCTCGCACTTCCATTTCCCTTGCTTTGAGCATGGCAATAATGAGATTCGGATGCACTTCATTGATGTTATCTCCGATGAAGATTTCAAGTGCACTATGAACAAAGAAAATATCAAAGTTTATTCTGGTACTCCACTGCCTGAGCACTTAACCTTTGACAATCAGACGCTATATCATTTGCTCACCTATACCATCTTCCCTATAGCTGGCATGAATGCAAATAGATACATTTCTGACATCCTTTGGAATACCATCTATGCTATCTTCGAGCGATATGCCTTTGATGTTGAAGACCTATTTCAAACACATTCTGAAAGATGCTGTCAGTTCCCATTCACTATGAAAGTATTTGCTCCATGGATTCAGAAGGTGATTGATCACACTGTGCAAACTGTGTATCTTGCCAAGGCTAGCCACAAATGTTTCATTCCACTAGTGTGTGACACTATGAAATCTATGGAAGAATTTTCCTCCAAAAAACTATCATCACCTCCCGAAGATTATCATCAAGCTTTTGATGGTCCATGGCTCCCTCTGCATGTGCGTATGCCAACCTCTCAGCCACCATCCCATTTGGAGGTCAGCATGAGAACGCAATAGTTGATTCCGCAACACATTGCTGATGATCGACATGAAAAAGAGCATCTTGCACAAGAAATCAATCTCCTCAATAACTGCATAAGGCTCATTCATCTGATAGTCGATGAGAATAAAAATTGCCTCTGGAAATTGGTTCGCAAGTTCTTCACCGGAAAACAACTGCTGCACGTGAACCTCAAAGAGTTGTATGACTGCATTGATCAAGACTTTAGTGTGGATGATCTTCAGGCGCGTAGCACTCCGCCTTCGCCCGCTCGAGTGCTTCCCACTGATGAACTTCATCTATAAATTGCTCGAGGAATCTGAAGCCACATCTCCTACCGTCAAACCACCCGAAGGCAATCTACTGCCCTCTGCTCCTCCGAAGGCTGATCCCAGTATGCCTAGTACTTCTGCTCAGCAATCAACCATTATGCCTGAAGACAATCCTGCTGCTGCTGATGATGAAGGAATTCCAGTCTCTTTCGAAGAAGAACTCTCTTCGGACAACTCTTCTAGCAATGCCTCAGAATGATATTTCCTTTGCTTTCTTGCCTCATGTTATTCGTAACTTTTTGGCCACTTTTTGAGAAAAAGGGCGAGAATTACATCGATTTTGTTAGATTTGCTTTTTGGTGTTCCGTTTGAATTAGTTTTCTCTCGAGTTTGCAATAGTACTTCCTCAGTTATATGTATCCTGTTGTAAACCTCTCAGTAACTTTTGTGCTGCAATGTTAATAACCCCTTGCGATGATTATTCTCTTGTAATATATATTTTGCAGGAGGTTACTTTATGAGAAGTTATGAATAATTGCACTATAAGTATCGATGGTCTCAATCAATCAGTGCTAATCATTGTCTCGAATAAATGAAATCTCCTCCATATATTACATCTATGGCTGGAATATCACTTTGTAAAATTAACATTCATGCATACATTCAGGGGGAGCATATTTCATTCTCGAGAATAGTAACAATTTATCACTCTCACCATGTTCCTTATCGCATATCTTTCTCTCTTCGATGATTATCTATTTTGTCAACAGTCGTTCAAAAAGGGGGAGATTTTTGGTGCAATAATTTGCCTCCTTATGTTTTGAAGATTGTTGACATAAACAACAAGTGACTAATATGTTTGCTAGTGCACACAGAGTAACAAGTCCCTAAAGTCATGAGGAGTTTGCTATAAAGTCTGAAGAATATGCCCTGTGCAGCAGCAAGTATTATTCACGAAGCTTATGCAGTGAAGCGTGACCCCTAATATTGTTGGCGCAAAGCAATTTGTTCGGTGGGCTCCGAAAAAATTGACTGCAGCTGAAGGAAGTCGAAGTCGAAGTGAAGACGTGGTATTTGTTTCGTTGTTCTTCTCTTCCTTCATTGAGTCATAGGACCACCATACTATCACAAGGGGTATAGTGTTTGAAGCTTAGGTTCTCTGATGCTAAAATCAAACCTATGAAAGATGTGAGAGAAATCTCTTTGTGTTCCGAGCAAATACTTGCCAGCAAGAAACTGTGATATTCTTCGCTATGAGAGATTTGACTCTGACCGAAGAGTTAGCGCTACTTGTTCCTCAAGTAATGTTATCGTTGCTTGAAAAATCCAATTATTGCAAACGTCTCGGTTGGCCATTGGCTGGACCGCTTGTCCAAAATGGCCATTTCCCATCAGGGAAGGTTGCGGCTATAAATAGCCACCCCATATCGGCTTTGTCCCGTGGCAGCTCCATTTGATTCTGATAAGTTTGCTGAGCAACCCCCTCTCCAGAGTGATTTGAGTTTAAAATCCACCGAGAGAAAAACCTTGAGCCGAAGATTTAGATAGTGGTTTAGCATCACTTGAATCGAAGTTCAGTATGCTCCACCTACACTACAAAAAAAGACACATCAGTGACATTTTAGGCCGAACGAAATTTTTTTCTGTCATACTTATGACACTTCTATGACGATAATTGTGACAAAACCCGGTATCATCATAGATGTGGTGGGATCCTACTTCTATGACAGAAACTCATGCCAGAAAATGGGCTTTTCATCCTGGGCGGGGCGGAGACGCAGCTGCATGACATTCTTTGGGCCGTCCATGATGGAAAAAAATGTGGTAGAAGCAAGGGCGAGGAAAATATCAGGGTGTTCCCGGTTATAGTGGGTGGTTGGGGGCCGAGCGATGCATGTTTCTCTCGTACGTACGCACGTGTGTGCGAGGCATTGCGCTCTATCTGAACCCGAGCGAGGCATTGGGATCTAACTGAACCAAGTGATTGCACTACAAGCTGCGCGTTACTGAACCTGAGCGATCGATCGATCCCTTGCTGTTAACTGAACCCGAGTGATTCCTTCGCTAGTGCTGCTAACTGAAGTCAATCAAACACTGCTGCCTCCTTCCCTGGATGAATAGTGAGCGTTGTTGAGGGGGTTTGGATGAACAGTTCCCGGTGGGGGTTGGATGAACAGGAACCCATGGTAGTAGAGGCCGTTGCCGGTGGATGAACAGTACCCCGATCGATCGAGCTGGTGGATGAACAGGACCCCATGGGGGGCTGGATGAACAGGACCCCATGGAGGGATGGTTGAACAGTAGCCGGTGGAGGGGTGGTTGAACAGGATCCCCGTGGAGAGGGCTAGTTAAACAGTAGCCGGTGGAGGAGCGCGCGGTGGAGGCTGGATGAACAGGAGCCCGTGGATGAATAGTCGCAGGTGGAGGCTGGAGTTGGTCGACGGTGGATGAACAGTAGCCCGTGGAGATAGTCGATGTGGAGATGAACAGTATCCCGTGGAGTCCCGTTTTGCGATACGCCACACCCCTCCCGATGAACAGGACCCCCGTTTCGACCATAGCGCTCCAACACAAGTCTGTTTCCTCCATTTTGCGGTACGCCACACCCATCCCGATCAACAGGACCCCGTTTCGACCGTAGGAGGTCCGTTTCCTCCGTTTTGCGGTACGCCAGACCTCTCCCGATGAATAGGATCCCGTTTCCACTATGGCCGGTCGAACACAAGGACGTTTCCTCCTTATGCGATACGCCAAGCCTCGTTTCTATCGCCTGTTCCGTCCAAGCCGGTTGGCTCCCGATGAACAACACGCATTCCGTTGCCTCTCGATGAACACGACGAGGACGTGGTTTCTCTGTTCCAACCCAGGCACAGCCATGTACACGAGCCCTGGCCGTACATACGCGCGAGTAGGCGTTCGAGACCCCGCCTGTATGTACGTGCGTGGCCGTATTTACTTTCTTGGACCCTGGCCGCTGTATGTACGTGTACATGCTACATGCACACCTCTAGTACCGCACGTGCACGCCTCTACTACCACACGTCCCCTTCTTTACACGGCCATGGTTCATCGCTGCAGCCTGCAGACAGACCAATCGACCAGTATGTACGTACACGTTCATGACCAGAATGACTACGCTACGTACGCTTCGACCGGGCGGGTCCCGACTGTCAGGCACTTCCTTGCATGCGAAGATGTAGCTGGTGGGTCCCAGCTGTCAGGGGGGCGAATCATTTTTTTGCCCATAATATGGACGCACTTCCTTGCATGCGAAGATGTAGCTGGTGGGTCCCAGCAGTCAGGGGGAAACGTTTTTTTTGCGAAATACAATGGCCCGTCGGATGGGTCCCTCCTGTCAGGTGGAGGAACAATTATATTCTACGTAATAAGGAGGCACTTCCTTGCTGCGGCCGTGGACCCAGCTGTCAGCCTCTCCACGTACAGTACTCTTCCGATGGAAGTCGGTCATTGTGACGCCCCGAGACCGTTGAGCCAGGTGTCTTCCATTTATTCGCTATTGTTGCCTTGTCATTTGTTTGCGTGTTACATCTTGCCATGTCATCATCCACATTGCATCATCATGTTTTCAAAACTTGCATCCGTCCGGGTTCCCCCAGTTCCGTCCGTTGTCCGTTCTGAGCCCAGACACACTTGCCCGCGCCTGCGGCACGTCCGAAATATTATTTTATAAGTGGCCGAAAAATGTTCTCGGAATGGGATGAAAGTTGGCATGCAGTGTTATTTTGTTTCCACTAGACCGCCTGCCAAGTTTCATCGCATTCGGAGTTCATTTGATAGCCCAACCGTTAAACTATGGCGGCAGTAGTAGCCGGTCTAACGTCGGACGTTTTAGGTCTCCGAAAACCGCTGTCGGGCCCTCTCTCTCTCTTCTCTCCTCTCAGCCTCACCACAACCTACCTAGTCCATCCACCTACCCCTCTTCGCGTCCGGAGCCGTCCGATGCGATCACACGGTCCGAAAACCCCTCTTTGCACAGTCCACCGACCCCTCACGTGCGTGTCCGAAACTTCCCCGGACCCGACACGGGCAGTCGTCACCGTTGTGTCTGGATCATCCCCAATCATCTACAAAACATCATTGTTTTCTTATTTTGCCTCCCTAGCCTATTTTTCCCGACCGTCCGATTTTGATCGGAGGGACGAGGTAGCCCCTAACCTAATCTGAGATGTATATATACTCCACTCCTAGTCTATTTGGACAAACCATAAAATATAGGGACTTGTCCCGTCGAGCCGCCGCCATCCACCTTGGGATCCCTCTGGATCCAATTCCACCAACCGAAGCCGCCTCCTCCTTCCTCGTTTTTCCCAATCGGGCCAACCATCCCCTCTCCCTTGATCCACCTTTCCCGCAGCTCCTCCCCAAGTCTTCCAAATTGAGCGAGATCGAGCTCGCGACCCTGCCGCCTCCAGAGAACGTCGCCGGCGACCACTTGCAGCAGGACCCTGCGCCCCTGCCTCTCCCTTCCTCGTCCTTCTCTCCTCCCTCTCTCACCTGTTCTCTCTTTGTTCGTGCAACAGAGAGCCCCGGGAAGTTTTGCGCCGGCCATCCTCGCCTCCTGCGCCCGGACGTCGTCGTCCTCGAGCTCCTCGAATTGTTCCCGCCTACCTCGTCGCCGGGAGCTTGTGTCAAGTCCGCCGTCGTCCGCTGCTCAGGAACGAGCTCCACGCCGTCCTCTGCTTCGCCCGCATGAATCCCGCCGCTGCCGTCGACCTCTCTGGCCGGTTCTCCCTCTCCGCCGTCAGGAATGAGCTCCCCGCGCCCTGTCATTTCGTCCACGCCGGCGAGATTCTCCCGCGTCATCGTCTTCTCTGCATCAAGCCGCGCCACCACGCCAAGTCCCCTGCGCCTCCGCTACATCCAACACCGCTCACCTCCTCGGGCGCCCGCGCCTACCGCCGGCCGGCCACGGCCAGTTCCTCCCCGCCTCGGAGCCCCCTTGCGCCGCTAGATCCCATCGTCCCCGCCACTCACTTGTCGCCGGTGGTCGCCTTCGTGCCAAGTCCCTCGCCACGCTGCATCTTGGCTGCAGCGAGCAGGAGCTGCAGTTTCCTTCGTTGACCAGGCCTCCTCTGCCCTGAACACCGTCAACCGGTCGAACCAGCCGAACCCGATCGGTCCCGCCGGCTCGCTCGAACCGTTCTGGCCCGATTTGTCCCAACCGGCCCCGACCCCCTGCCCATCTTCAGCAGGCCCGTGAGCCCCAGAGTGAGCGCTCTCATGCTATCCATCGCCTTGGACGAGATATTTCTCTCTTGCGCATGCTCCTGTGCAGCCCAGTTCATCCCAGATCCAGCCCAGCGCATGTTTTTTCCCTCTCTGCGAATTTATCTTTTATTCTAGAGAGACCTGTTTTATAGAAAAACCCTCAGCATTCATGCATTTAATAACTAATTAACCATGCATCAGATTGAAACAAACTTAATATGAAAAATGCCTAGAATTTCATCTTGTTTCATATTATGCCATTTTCATCCATGTTTAACATGTTTAAAATGGTGTTTGGTTAATTTTTGCTCTATGCCATGTTAAAATGCTTTAATTCATAACTAATTAACCGTAGCTCAAAATTTAATAATCTTTATATGTAAATGGGGTGGAAAAATGCCTAGTTTAACATGGTGTACTTGCTTTGCATGTTTACCAACTCTAAAATATGGTTTAGGGCAGAACAGTACCAAACCTAATATATGCATATGAGGATTTTCTGGACTTGTTGCTTGTTGTTCCGGCCTCATTTGAACTTGCCTAGATAGGTAGTTTTCCTTTGCTTCACCCTTGCCATGTTTAACAACATTTAATATTGTTGGGTCCATAACCGAGAGAGAACTAAATAAGTCATGTGGTGTTTCGTCAATATGCAACTCGTTGCATATTGAGCTCCACTTAATTTGTAGTGTTGTTTGTGCACCTTGCCATGCCATGCCTCATTAAACCGTACATGCATCATACTTGGTTGTGCATCATGCCATGTCTATGTGGTGGTTGTTTACTATGTTGTTTGCTTCTTTTCGGTGTGCTTCTTTGGGTTGGTTCCGATAACATCATGTGGTGAGGATTCGTTGGACTACGTCAGTTTGTCTTCTTCATGGACTCGTTCTTCTTCCTTGCGGGATCTCAGGCAAGATGACCATACCCTCGAAATCACTTCTATCTTTGCTTGCTAGATGCTCGCTCTTTTGCTATGCCTTTGCTGCGATACCTACCACTTTCTATATCATGCCTCCCATATTGCCATGTCAAGCCTCTAACCCACCTTGTCCTAGCAAACCGTTGTTTGGCTATGTTACCGCTTTGCTCGGCCCCTCCTATAGCATTGTTAGTTGCAAGTGAAGATTGAAGTTTGTTCCATGTTGGAACATGGATATTTGTTGGGACATAACAATATCTCTTATTTAAATTAATGCATCTATATACTTGGTAAAGGGTGGAAGGCTCGGCCTTATGCCTGGTGTTTTGTTCCACTCTTGCCGCCTTAGTTTCCGTCATACCGGTGTTATGTTCCTTGATTTTGCGTCCTTACGCGGTGGGTTATAATGGGACCCCTTGACAGTTCGCCTTGAATAAAACTCCTCCAGCAAGCCCAACCTGGTTTTTACCCATTTGCCACCTAGCCTCTTTTTCCCTTTGGTCGGCCAGCCGAGGGTCATCTTTATTTAACCCCCCGGTCCAATTGCTCCTCTGAGTGTTGGTCCAAACTAGAGCCCCTTGCCAGTGCCACCTCGGAAACCTCGAGGTTGGTTTTAGTTGTACGGGATTGCTCATCTGCTGTGCCCTGAGAACGAGATTATGTGCAGCTCCTATTGGATTTGTCGCACATCTGGGTGCTTTGCTGGTCTTGTTTTACCATTGTCGAATGTCTTGTAACCGGATTCCGAGCCTGATCGGTCTTCCTGGGAAGAATATCCTTCGTTGACTGTGAGAGCTTGTGATGGGCTAAGTTGGGACACCCCTGCAGGGTTTTGAACTTTCGAAAGCCGTGCCCGCGGTTATGGGCAGATGGGAATTTGTTAATGTCCGGTTGTAGAAACTTGACACTTAACTTAATTAAAATGCATCAACCGCGTGTGTAGCCGTGATGGTCTCTTCTCGGCGGGTCCGGGAAGTGAACACGGTGTTGGAGTTATGCTTGAACGTAAGTAGTTTCAGGATCACTTCTTGATCACTTCTAGTTCACGACCGTGCTTTGCCTTCTCTTCTCGCTCTCATTTGCGTAAGTTAGCCACCATATATGCTAGTGCTTGCTGCAGCTCCACCTCACATACCTTTTCCTACCCATAAGCTTAAATAGTTCTTGATCGCGAGGGTGCGAGATTGCTGAGTCCCCGTGACTCACAGATTACTTCCAAAACCAGTTGCAGGTGCCAATGATTACCACGAGGTGAGCAACCGAGCTCAAGGAGGAGCCCGATGAAGATCTCATTCTTTGTGTTGTCGTTTCCAGTGATCAGTAGTGGAGCCCAAGTCGGCGATCGGGGATCTTTTTGCATTAGGGTTGTCTTTCTTATTTGGTTCCGTCGTTGGACTTTATTGTATCTGATGATGTAATGCTATATTTCATGTATTGTGTGAAGTGCGATTGTAAGCCAACTCTTATCTCTATCTTATTCAGTACATGGATGTGTAAAGATACCCCTCTGCGGCCATGCCTACAATGCGGTTATGCCTCTAAGTCGTGCTCGGACACGGTGGAGATATAGCCGCATCGTGGGTGTTACAAGTTGGTAATCAGAGCCTTCCCCGACTTAGGAGCCCCCTGCTTGATCGAATCATTGGCGTTGTTGAGTCTAGAAAAATGTTTTGAGTCATTTAGGATTATATATATCGGAGAGTAGGATTCTTTTTACTCCTCAGTCCCTTCGTCGCTCTGGTGAGGCATCCTAATGTAGAGTTTTGATTCTTCTCTTATCAAATTTCACTAAAAAAAATTAGGATCACGTGGGTATATTGGAATCGTTCCGATGGTTTTGTGACGAGAACATTGTTCTTGGTGCCTCCTGACATTTAGGGGTTGTAGCAGTGTCCCGGGGAGTTGAGCTCCGAGGTATTGTCATCACAATTTTATCGTTGCAGTTCTGGAATACCTGAGTTTTTCCGACATCGAAAATATCTTTTATGCAGTTGTTGGTGAGATAACCTCGACGCCACCCAGTACTGGGGCGGGAGTTCGGGAGTATTGCCATAACTCGTATAACGGATGCTTTTCGAACGTTGAGGTAAATGATTTCTGAAGGTTTCTTGGTTATGTGGTGAAAGGATGGATACAGCTGGATGTAGGTATTGTTAGTTTGGGTGAGATATTATGCTTCCCCTGTATCCCCAACACCTGATTGCATAACTGGAAAGTTCGGGAGTTTATAAGTGGGAATTCAAGTAGCTCCTAGGATATCTTTCGACAGATGTATGATATGAAATTGGGGTTCGACGTCTAGTGGTCCGCCTATCCATGGTTGGTTTTACAGTGGTCTCGTTGTCTCTTAAAGAGTCCTTGGCTATGCTAACTCGGGGACACTTCATATGTCATGTGCACTGCCTTGTACATGATGGTGCTGTACGATCGAGCCCGTGTGGGCCCCACCACGAAAACTTCGGATGAAATCTCTATCATATGTTTGTTCCGGCTTATTCTGCAAGCCAATCCTTTGTTTTGTTTTGAGTTGTGGTATTCGAGTTGCTTCAATATCAAGTGTTGATTCCATACTTTCCCTAAGCGGTGTTCTCATATTTCTTTGTGGATGCTAATCCTTCTTGATCATCGAGTTTGTCATTTCAATTTCTTCTCAACCGGTGTGCTCCTCTTCAAGTGGATCCGTTCATTTCAACATCCGCAAGATCAATTCTAAGTTTCTCAACGGTGTTCGTTTCATCCATTCCAAATTGTCTTTGTTTTCCCGCCCTCCCTCCCTTTGTTTCTTCAAGGACTCAGATTTTTTATTCAAGTATCCTTTTATTGATGTGAAGTCTCTCCATTCTTTTCCGTCAATTTTCTTATCCGGTGATTCTTAGGAAGATGCTATGGAAGTTTCAAGATCATCATTCGTCATTCTTTTCTTCTCCGGTGGATTCAATTCAAGTTTTGTTGATCATATCCTTTCCTCGTTTTAAATGATTTACATGTCGTTGCATCTCTTAATCATCCACCTCTCACTACTCATTTGTTCCGGAGTGCCGAAGATATCTTAGAAGGCTCGTCTTGTCATTCAAGATCCATTCAACTTATTTCGAGGTTGTTATCTCATTCAAGCTGTTTATTCAACCAGTGTTATCTCCTTTTCAAGCAATCCTTACCCGGTGTTTCTTTTGAGTGGGCCCTAACCCACAGGTCTTTTCCCAGGATCTTACCTGACTCCTCTATTTTCCTGGAGCTATCCTAAATTCTTTTTGAAGTTTGACGTAAGAATGAATTATCATTAGTTAGTTTCGTTTCTCCAAGATCTTATAACTCTTTTCATCAGTGGCTCAACTCTTCGCTTTTCATTCTCCCGGAGTATCTCAACAATTCATGGTGCTGTTCTCATCGTATTTCTCAACATTTGTAGACCGAAGAAGAGTTTCCCTCTAAATCTTGCTCCTTTCTCTTCAAGACTCGTGGTTCTAGCTTCATGCCATCCTCTCATAACTGTTTGCGATTGTGAGAATTCTTTTCATCCATTCGAAGCATTTCAGGAGTCTTTTCAGTTTGATTATCCGGAGGCCATCATTTTGGAAGATTTATCCATTCCAGCTTTCAGCTCTCATTCTCTAAATCTTACCGGTGCATCATTCAAGTATTCTCTAATCAGCTCAGGATCTCTCCGTTCACTTGTATCTAAATTCTCTCAAGCATCTTCATTCATTTTCCAATTCTACCCGGTGATTTGTGCCTTTGCTACTTTCATTTTCAATACATACGGTGGGTCGTTCAAGATTTTTCTTCCTTCTTATCATATCAATTTATTCGTTGTTTCAATCAACGGTGGTTCATTGAAGACCTTCTCAAGTTTGCGCTATATCTCTCTTAATCCGTTCTACAAGAATAAGTAGTATGACAAATCCGTTGCTCGCCATCAATATATATTGGTGAAGGATAAGCATAATGTAATTCTTATTCTTGTTTCATCGAGTAAATTGAATTCCTTATTCCGGAGGTTCATTAAAATTCTTGATTTAAATTGTTCATCTTTCTTTTCCTGAGTTCCAAGTTTTCCTCGGTTGTCTCATCGCGAAGCGCCATCTAAATCATTGCAAGGCTGCACCTTGTGTTTTCAACTCGTCTTTCTTTCATCAGCCTTTTATTACCGGAATTCTTCATGGAGGCTCAACATGGTGATTCATCAAGGATTCTTTTCATTCTTCAATTGTTCTTCAAGATATCTCTCGAAGATATGATCCGTCAAGCTATACTCCAAGTATTCTTCATCTTGCATTCCGAAGTGCAATTCTTTCTACCATATCTTTTGAGATGGTGCTATGTCATTCTTCATAACTTGAGTTCATGTTTCATGATTCACATGTTGTCAAGAATGAGGTATCTTAAATCCATCAATCTCTTCATTAGACTTATCTTGTATAGATTTCACCTAAAGCCTTCCATTGGGAATGTTGCCATTACGGTGCTTATCTATGATCCAATTTCTGCTTCTCATCTCGATGAAGGAGTTTTCATCTCCTTGTTGTTCTCAATCCAAATGATTGATTTCGTTAGTGGCTGGCCTTCACCTCATAATTTGGGGATGTTTTCCTTAGGACCATTGGAAATCATATCTTTTGTTGTTGGTTTTCCAACAACTCTATTCGACCCTTCTCCTAAAGATGTTTCTTCAAGCTCATTTGTGGCAGAAATTGTCATTTTCTTCTCCTTCCCTTTATCCCAACAATCTAGCTTCTATTCTTTTGTTCTGGAAGCTTTGTGATGTTGCTCTCTTCACTCATCATCTCGGATTGTGAAGATCATGTTCTTTCCTTTGCTTATCCATTTAACCGGAGTGTCATGCCCTCTTTTCATGTTCTCCACATTTTATCAACTTTTGCCCCTTCTCAACCGGAGTGCCATCTAAAATCGTTCTTACCCATTGTGCCATTCTTTCATTAGTTCCGGAGGCAGTGTGTTGTTGATTTCGTCAAGTATCATCCAATCTTCCCAAATTCAATTTCAATTCCTTCTATTTGCAGTCGGAGTGCTGCCCAAATTATATCATTTTTTCCCTTCTCTATCTTGTTTTAACCGGAGTGTTGTGGCTATTATTCCTCTTCTAACCGGACTCTCATCCAAGTGTTTTCATTTTGCCAAGCTCATATTCCTTACCTTCCATTTCCAACCGGAGTGTTGTCATAATTGATGCTTATCATTCCTTGTACTTCTCAATTCTACTGGAGTGCTCGCATGTACTTCTTGTTCATTGAAACCCTTTTCTCATGTATTTCAACCTACAAGGTTCTTGTGATGTTCCTTGTTCCTCTTTCCTAACGGAGTGTTTTCCACTTCGTTCATCTTCGTTGTATTCTTTCTTTCAAATTTGTTCAACCTCGCAAGGTTCTTTGGTTTCACTTATTTGTCAAAGAAGCAACTTAGTTTTACCTCTTCCTCTTCCTCTTCCGTTTTCTCTCCGGTGCCATCCCAGATCTTGGGACGAGATCCTCTCGTAGTGGTGGAGTGTTGTGACGCGCCGAGACCGTTGCGCCAGGTGTCTTCCATTTATTCGCTATTGTTGCCTTGTCATTTGTTTGCGTGTTGCATATTTCCATGTCATCATCCGCATTGCATCATCATGTTTTCGAAACTTGCATCCGTCTCGGTTCCCCCAGTTCCGTCCGTTGTCCGTTCTGATCCCAGACACACTTGCACGCGCCCGCGGCACCTCCGAAATATTATTTTATAAGTGGCCGAAAAATGTTCTCGGAATGGGATGAAAGTTGGCGTGCGGTGTTGTTTTGTTGTCAGTAGACCGCCTGCCAAATTTCATCGCATTCGGAGTTCATTTGATAGCCCAACCATTAAACTATAGCGGCAGTAGTAGCCGGTCTAATGTCGGACGTTTTCAGTCTCCGAAAACTGCTGCCGGGCCCTCTCTCTCTCTCTCTCTCTCTTCTCTCCTCTCAGCCTCGCCACAACCTACCTAGTCCATCCACCTACCCCTCTTCGCGTCTGCAGCTGTCCGATGCACTCGCACGGTCCGAAAACCCCTCTTTGCATAGTCCACCGACCCCTCACGTGCGCGTACGAAACTTCCCCGGACCCGACCCGGGCAGTCATCCCCGTTGTGTCCGGATCATCCCCAATCATCTACAAAACATCACCGTTTTCTTATTTGGCCTCCCTAGCCTATTTTCCCTGATTGTCTGATTTTGATTGGAGGGACGAGGTAGCCCCTAACCTAATCTGAGATGTATATATACTCCACTCCTAGTCTATTTGGACAAACCCTAAAATATAGGGACGTGTCCCATCGAGCCACCGCCATCCACCTCGGGATCCCTCCGGATCCAATTCCACCAACCAAAGCCGCCTCCTCCTTCGTCGTTTTTCCCCATCAGGCCAACCATCCCCTCTCCCTCGATTCACCTTTCCCGCAGCTCCTCCCCAAGTCTTCCAGATCGAGCGAGATCGAGCTCGTGACCCTGCCGCCTCCAGAGAACGTCGCTGGCGACCACTTGCAGCAAGACCCTGCGCCCCTGCCTCTCCCTTCCTCGTCCTTCTCTCCTCCCTCTCTCACCTGCTCTCTCTCTGTTCGTGCAACAGAGAGCCTCGGGAAGTTTTGCGCCGGCCATCCTCGCCTCTTGCGCCCAGACGTCGTCGTCCTCGAGCTCCTCGAATCGTTCCCGCCTACCTCATCGCCGGGAGCTTGCGCCAAGTCCGCCATCGTACTCTCCTCAGGAACGAGCTCCACGCCGTCCTCTACTTCGCCCGCATGAACCCCGCCGATGCCGTCGAGCTCTCCGGCCGGTTCTCCCTCTCCGCCGTCAGGAACGAGCTCCCCGCGCCCTGTCATTTCGTCCACGCCGGCGAGATCCTCCCGCGTCATCATCTTCTCTGCATCAAGTCGCGCCGCCACGCCAAGTCCCCTGCGCCTCCTCTGCATCCAGCACCGCTCGCCTCCTCGGGCGCCCGCGCTTACCGCCGGCCGGCCAGGACCAGTTCCTCCCCGCCTCGGAGCCCCCTTGCGCCGCCGGATCCCATCGTCCCCGCCACTCACTTGTCGCCGGTGGTCGCCTCCGCGCCAAGTCTCTCGCCGCGCTGCATCTTGGCTAGAGCGAGCGGGAGCTGCAGTTTCCTTCGTTGACTAGGCCTCCTCTGCCCTGAACACCCTCAACTGGTCGAACCAGCCGAACCCGCTCGGTCCTGCCGGCTCGCTCGAACCGGTCTGGCCCGATTCGTCCCAACCAGCCCCGACCCCCCTGCCCGTCTTCAGCAGGCCCGTGAGGCCCAGAGGGAGCGCTCTCATGCTATCCATCGCCCTGGACGAGATATTTCTCTCTTGCGCATGCTCCTGTGCAGCCCAGTTCATCCCAGATCGCCCAGTTCATCCCAGATCCAGCCCAGCGCATGTTTTTTCCCTGTTTGTGAATTTATCTTTTATTCCAGAGAGACCTGTTTTACAGAAAAACCTGCAACATTCATGCATTTAATAACTAATTAACCGTGCATCGGATTAAAACAAACTTAATATGAAAAATGCCTAGAATTTCATCTAGTTTCATATTATGCCATTTTCATCATGTTTAACATGTTTAAAATGGTGTTTGATTAATTTTTGCTCTATGCCATGTTAACATGCTTTAATTCAATAACTAATTAACCGTAGCTCAAAATTTAATAATCTTTATATGTAAATGGGGTGGAAAAATGCCTAGTTTAACATGGTGTACTTGCCTTGCATGTTTACCAACTCTAAAATATGGTTTAGGGCAGAACAGTACCAAACCTAATATATGCATATGAGGATTTTCCGGACTTGTTGCTTGTTGTTCCGGCCTCATTTAAACTTGCCTAGATAGGTAGTATTCCTTTGCTTCACCCTTGCCATGTTTAACAACATTTAATATTGTTGGGTACATAACCAAGAAGAACTAAATAAGTCATGTGGTGTTTCGTCAATATGCAACTCGTTGCATATTGAGCTCCACTTAATTTGTAGTGTTGTTTGTGCACCATGCCATGCCATGCCTCATTAAACCGGACATGCATCATACTTGGTTGTGCATCATGCCATGTCTATGTGGTGGTTGTTTACTATGTTGTTTGCTTCTTTCCGGTGTGCTTCTTCGGGTTGGTTCCGATAACGTCATGTGGTGAGGATTCGTTGGACTACGTCCGTTTGTCTTCTTCATGGACTCGTTCTTCTTCCTTGCGGGATCTCAGGCAAGATGACCATACCCTCGAAATCACTTCTATCTTTTCTTGCTAGATGATCGCTCTTTTGCTATGCCTTTGCTGCGATACCTACCACTTGCTATATTATAACGCCCTCGATGCGGCTATATCTCCTACGTGTCGAAGCACGACTTAGAGGCATAACCGCATTGAAAGCTATGTTGCAAGTAAGGTAATCTTCACAACAACCCATGTAAATAAATAAAAGGGGAAAAGATACATAGTTGTCTTACACTCGCCACGTCACACAAATACATTAATAACATTACAATCATCCAATACACTCATGGTCCGACTACGGTACCAAAATAAGATCAACCCCCACATGCGACACGGTCCCTGATCGCCCCAACTGGGCACCACTACTGATCATCTGGGAAAGACACATAGTAACGGCGAGAGTCTTCATCGAAATCCCACTTGAGCTCAAGCGCATCGTCTGGAGCGGTATCATCGGTCCCTACATCTAGTTTGGAAGTAATCTGTGAGTCACGGGGACTCATCAATCTTGCACCGTCGCGATCAAGTCTATTTAAGCTTATAGGTAAGACAAGGTATGATGTGGAGCTGCAGCAAGCGACTAGCATATATGGTGGCTAACATACGCAAATGAGAGCGAGAAGAGAAGGCAAAAGCACGGTCGAACAACTATGATCAAGAAGTGATCCTAGTACAACCTACATCAAGCATTACTCCAACACCGTGTTCACTTCCCGGACTCCGCCGAGAAGAGACCATCACGGTGACACACGCGGTTGGTGCATCTTAATTAAGTTAAGTTTCATGTTATCCACAACCGGACATTAACAAATTCCCATCTGCCCATAACCGCGGGCACGACTTTCGAAAGTTCAAATCCCTGTAGGGGAGTCCCAACTTAGCCCATCACAAGCTCTCACGGTCAACGAAGGATATTCCTTCTCCCGAGACATTCTGATCAGACTCGACATCCCGGTTACAAGACATCCTCGACAATGGTAAAACAAGTCCAGCAACACCGCCCGAATGTGCCGACAAATCCCGATAGGAGCTGCACATATCTCGTTCTGAGGGCACACTCAGATGAGCGCTCCACACAACTAAAACCAAACCTCGAGTTTCCCCGAGGGGGCGCTGCACAGGGCTCTAGTTTGGACCAACACTCAGAGGAGCACTGGCCCGGGGGGGTTAAATAAAGATGACCCTTGGGCTCCGAAAACCCTAGGGAAAAAGAGGCTAGGTGGCAAATGGTAAAACCAAGGTTGGGCATTGTTGGAGGAGTTTATTCAAGGCGAACTATCAAGGGGTTCCCATTATAACCCAACTGTGTAAGGAACGCAAAATCCAGGAACATAACACCGATATAACGGAAACTACGGCGGCAAGAGTGGAACAAACACCAGGGATAAGGCCGAGCCTTCCAACCTTTACCAAGTATATTGGTGCATTAAGATAAACAAGATAATATTGTGATATCCCAACAATAAACAAGTTCCAACAAGGAACGATCTCCAAACTTCACCTGCAACTAGCAACGCTATAAGAGGGGCTGAGCAAAGCGGTAACATAGCCAAACAATGGTTTGCTAGGACATGGTGGGTTAGAGGTTTGACATGGCAATATGGGAGGCATGAAAAGCAATTGGTAGGTATCATAGCATAGGCACAGCAAAAGAGCGAGCATCTAGCAAGCAAAGATAGAAGAGATTTCGAGGGTATGGTCATCTTGCCTGCAAAGTTCTCAGAGTTGCCTTGATCCTCATAAGCGAACTCAACGGGCTCCTCATTAACTAACTCGTCTCCTGGCTCTACCCAAACAAGAACAACAAGCAAAATGAGCACAATCAACCACGTGCAATGCTCAAGCAATATGATGCAAACATGGTATGATATGTGGGATGCGATATGTGATGCATATGCAAGATTTGACAAGGAATGATTGAACCTGGCCTCAACTTGGAAATCCAAGAGTGCTACTGGAAAGGTGAGGTGATTTTGGTTGAAATCGATATAAAGATCACCGGAATCGGATGCACGGTTTGAAAATGGCAAGCAAAACAAATATGGCACCGGTCTGCGATAATCAGCAAGTAACCAACTAAATGCATCAAGATAAATATGCTACAGCACTCAAACATGACAACAAAATACATGACAAAAGAAGAACACTGAGCTACGGCTAATTCATCCATTAACAGGTTCACACAAGCATGGCAAAAGAGAAAATGACAATAGGTTTCAGACTTAGTGAAATTAACACAAGTCTGGAATTTATCATCAGGAAGCACACTTTAGAGCATGAAAACTACAAGCTACAAGATCTTAACATGGCACAGCAAGGCATGTCATAAAGCTACTCAAAGCACTTAACAAAAGTCCCTTAGTAACCTTGAGCCAAAAGGGATCAGAAAATGGAATTGCAAGCATGTGAACATGGCAAAAACATAAACAGATTCAGACTTAGTGAAAAACTAGAGCATGCAAAACAGTCAACGAGTAGGCATGTTTACGAGCTCGATGCACTCACTACAGAGAATGGCATGACAAACTAAGCATACACCCATCAAGAATACATAGCATAGAAGCTAGACATGGCAAGAACAACCACATAGCATGCACGGATCAATAGCAACATCCTTAGGGAAATCGCTAAACATGTCAACAATCTGCTAGGATTTTTTTATAGCAAAAGTAGAGCTCGACTGACTCAAGCTAGGGTGCTCCATAAATGCAAACAAAGACATGGATGGATAGAGCACCACAATATTAACAGAACATCCTTACTGATCATCCTCAAAAGAGGCACGGATCACTAGGAAACAACATGAACATATGGCATAACAACACACACAGGACAAGGACTTAGTGAAATTCTAAGTCCCTGAAATCAGCATTAACGATTACGCTACTTTGCAAGCTTGTGCTAGTCACCACAAAGATCACAAAAATACATGGCATACACCCCTGTAAAGATGGAATGGCATATAACAAAACACATCAGAGCTCAGGATCATAGCATGCACACATTAATCATGGCAAAAATGACAAAAGGCTACTTGTTGAAACAGATCTGACAAATTCATCACATAGCCCTCTTCCAACAACATTTCGGGCATCAAGATGAGCTCAAATGAAAATGATGAAATGAGATGAAATGATCTACTCGACGAGACGAACATTTTGATATCTACATGCACAAATCGGATCTACGATGAGAGAGTTATGACATGCCAAAGTTTGCAAAAAAATTAGGGTTCGGGGATGAAAAAGTCAAGCCTCAAACTCAGATCTGGATCCTGATCGGCATGGTCGACGAGGTGGCGGCGGAGTTCCCCGGAAATGGAGAGGAGACGGCGACCGGCGAGGCTCTCTGGCGCGGGGAAGCCGGGGAACCCGAGGGACGACGAGGGCGCGGCGATTGTCGGGCGCGGCGCGGCGCTCGCCGGCCCGGAACGGGGCGGCGGAGGCGAGATGAGGCGGCGGTCACCGGAGCTGAGGCCGGCCGGAGCGGGCGGCGGTGGCCGTTGTCAACGCCGGCGAGAGACGCGGCGGCCGTTGCAGGCGGCGTCGAGCGGAGGTAGGCGGCTGGGCGCAGGCGAGGCGGCTCGGCCTGGTCGCTGGCCGGGAGGGTCGACCGTGGGCCGGGCGGGCCGCGGCGGCGGAGGGACAGGTGGCGAGGCCTCAGTGGCCACAGGCGGCGGCGGCGGCTGTCCGTACCGAGACGGACATTGTCCGGCGCGGAGATGGGATTTTTAGGGTTTCGGGGAAGAGGAGACCTAGGATTTCGGAAGGGGGTTTATTTATAGAGGTAGAGGGAGTTAGGAAGCTCCAAATGAGGTGCGGTTTTCGGCCACGCGATCGTGATCGAACGCTTTAGACGATGGAGGGGTTTTTGATGGGTTTTGGGCCAAATTGGAAGGGTGTTGGGATGCAACACACACGAGGCCTTTTCGGTCCCTCGGTTAACCGTTGGAGTATCAAACGAAGTCCAAATGGTACGAAACTTGACAGGCGGTCTACTGGTAGTAAACCAAGGCCGCATGGCAAGTCTCGGACCAATCCGGAAATGTTTAACCCCCACACACGAAAAGATGTAGAAAGGGGAACCGGGTGACATAGGAGCGCCGGAACGCAAAACGGATAACGGGGAAAATGCTCGGATGCATGAGACGAACGCGTATGCGAATGCAATGCACATGATGACATGAAATGAGATGCATGACAAAGACAACAACACATGGAGACAAAAACTCGACAACGACGAAATCAAATAACTTAGTGCCGGAAACGGCAAGAGTTGGAGTACAGATAAGGTAAATTATATCCGGGTGTTACAACACTCCACCACTACGAAAGGATCTCGTCCCAAGATCTAGGACTGGAAAAACTCCGGGTACTCAGAACGGAGGTGATCCTCGCGTTCCCAGGTGGCTTCACGGTCGGAATGATGTGACCACTTGACTTTGAGGAATTTGATTGACTTGTTGTGAGTCTTGCGCTCAGTTTCTTCAAGAATAGCAACTGGGTGCTCATGATAAGAGAGGTCTTCTTGGAGATCAATGTCTTCGAAGTTGACGGTGCGGTCAGGGGTCTTGAAGCACTTGCGGAGCTGAGAAACTTGAAACACATCGTGCACGTTTGCAAAGTTGGAGGGAAGCTCGAGTTGATAGGAGAGATCGCCTGTCTTGCTGATGATCTTGAAAGGACCCAAGTATCTAGGGGCAAGCTTCCCTTTGATACCGAAGCGACGAGCACCTTTCATAGGAGAGACGCGGAGATAAACATGGTCTCCGATCTCGAAAGCCAAATCACGATGCTTACTATCATAGTAGCTTTTTTGGCGCGATTGCGCAGCTTTGAGGTTATCACAAATGACTTTGCACATCTCTTCTGCCTCTGTGATCAAGTCATTGCCAAGAAGTTGACATTCACCTGTCTCTGACCAGTTAAGAGGAGTATGGCACTTCCTGCCATAGAGAATTTCAAATGGGGCCTTGCCCGAACTCGCTTGGAAGCTGTTGTTATAGGAGAACTAGGCATATGGAAGACAATCTTCCCACTTCATAACGAAAGAGATATCGCAAGCCCTGAGCATATCTTCAAGAATCTGATTGACACGCTCGACTTAGCCGCTAGTTTGAGGATGAAAAACTGTGTTGAAATGGATGTTGGTGCCCATGGCCTTCTGAAAAGAATCCCAAAACTTCGAGGTGAAGATGCTGCCACGATCTGAAGAAATCAACTGCGGAATACCATGCAGAGAGATAATCCGAGAGGTATAAAGCTCCGCCAATTGAGCTGCTTTGATGGATACTTTGATAGGCAGAAAGTGAGCCACTTTAGTGAGTTTGTCGATGACAACGAATATAGCATCATTGCCACGCTTGGACTTTGGAAATCCAGTCACGAAGTCCATCCCAATGTGGTCAAACTTCCATTCTGGAATGGCAAGAGGTTAGAGGTGACCAGCTGGTCGTTGGTGTTCTGCCTTCACTCTTCTGTAGACATCACATTCATTCACGAACTGAGCAATCTCGCGCTTCATTCGAGTCCACCAATACGACTGCTTGAGGTCCTGGTACATCTTTGTACTTCCAGGGTGGATAGAGAGGAGTGAATTGTGAGCCTCGTTCATCATGACTTTACGAAGGTCACCTTTAGGCACAACAATGCGATCCTCGAAGAATAGAGTATCCTTGTCATCAAGGTGATAACACTTGTACTTAGGTTGACTCTTGGCAATCCCAATCTTCACCTTCTTCACCATAGCATCAAGAAGTTGAGCCTCGCGAATCTGATCTTCCAAAGTTGGAGAGACTTGAAGGTTGGCGAGGAAACCTTGAGGGACAACTTGCAGATTGAGTTTGCGGAAAGCTTCACAAAGCTCGGGTTGGTAAGGCTTGAGAATCAAACTGTTGCAGTAAGCCTTCCTGCTCAAAGCGTTAGCAATTACATTGGCCTTGCCTGGAGTATATTCGATACTCGGATTATACTCTTGAATCATTTCGACCCAACGAGTCTGCCTGAGGTTGAGATTAGGCTGAGTGAAGATGTACTTGAGACTCTTGTGGTCAGTGAAGATGTCCACTTTTCTTCCCAATAAGAGATGTCTCCAAGTCAAAAGAGCATGCACAACTGCCGCCAACTCGAGGTAATGAGTGGGGTAGTTCTTTTCATTGGGATTCAACTGGCGAGAGGTATAAGCCACAACTTTCTTCTCTTGCATCAACACTACGCCAAGACCTTGAAGAGAGGCATCACATAAGACCTCGAACGGTTTGGATTCATCAGGAGGAGTCAGAACTGGAGCAGTGACTAATTTCTCTTTCAGGGTGTTGAAAGCGATGTCACATTCAGGAGACCAAACATACTTGACGTGCTTCTGGAGAAGGTTGGAAAGCGGCTTCGCGATCTTTGAGAAGTTCTCAACGAACCTTCGACAATAGCTTGCGAGACCCAGGAAGCTGCGGAGTTGCTTTACGTTCTGAGGTGGTTCCCAATTCACAATTGCAGACACCTTCTCAGGATTGACCTCTATGCCCTTGGCAGAAATGATATGCCCAAGGTAGAGAACCTCATCGAGCCAAAACTCGCACTTTGAAAACTTGGCATAGAACTGATGTTCTCTGAGCTTATCCAGCACCAAACACAAGTGCTTGGCATGATCTTCCTTGTTCCTGGAAAAGACCAAAATGTCATCGAGGTAGACCAAGATGAAGTCATTTGTGTAGGGGTTGAAGATGAAGTTCATCATGCGAGAGAAAGTCGGAGGAGCGTTGACGAGGCCAAAAGACATGACAGTGTATTCATATGAACCATAGCTTGTTCTGAATGCTGTCTTGGGGATATCTTGCTCACGAATTCGGATCTGGTGATAGCCCATACGAAGATCAAGCTTGGAGAATACTTGAGCACCTTTGAGTTGTTCAAACAGCTCGTTGATGTTGGGAAGTGGGTACTTGTTCTTTATAGTCTTCTTGTTCAATGGACGATAGTCAACACAGAGTCAGTCCGTTCCATCCTTCTTCTTCACAAAAAGAACTCCAAAACCCCACGGAGAAGAACTAGGTCGGATGAGACCCATTCGCTCTTGAATATCGAGTTGTTTCTTTAGCTCCTTCAACTCTTCAGGTCCAAGCTTGTAAGGACGTTTGCAAACAGGTTCCGTGCCAGGCTCAAGATCGATGACGAATTCAACTGGCCGGTGCGGAGGCATTCCTAGAAGCTCTTCTGGAAAGACGTCTTGATATTTGCAAACGACTGGAATTTGAGAGATGGCATCCAACTCACCCTTCTCATTGAGAGAAAACAGACGGATGGTATTATCCCGAGCGGCAAAGACAATTACATCCTCAGACGAATGAGTCAATTGAATCTGCCTGGCGGCACAATCAAGCTGAGCCTTGTGCTTAGAAAGCCAGTCCATACCAAGAATAAGATCAATATCTGAGTTACCAAGGACCATTGGAGAAGCCAGAAACTTGAAATCACCCATCATGGTAGAAATGTCCGGAACCATCATGCTAGAACTCAAACGCTTAGCCGGAGAAACAACTTGCAATGCTTTAGGTAATGCCTTAGTCCCAAAATTATTCTCGGATGCAAATGGGAATGACATGAAAGAATGCGATGCACCCGAGTCAAAAAGTACTTTAGCTGGAATATCGTTAACAGGAAGGTTACCCATGATGACATCTGACGAGTCCTCTGCCTGAGTTGCATTCATCAAGTTGACATTGGCGTGCTTGGGGTTATGTTTGACCACAGCTGTACTTGCCAATCTCACAGGAGGAGGAGGAGGAGGGAGACGCCTCTGATTGAAGCATTTGTTGGCATAGTGACCCTTCTGTTGGCACTTGTTGCACGTGACCTCCGAAAGCGGACGGTGATACGGAGCACTTGATCTTGGAGCTTGAGACGAAGTCTTGTTCTGAAAGTCAGGGTTGGGTGGGTGGGAATATCCACTGCCACCTTTGCTCTTCTGCTGATAAGGCTGACGGAACGGAGGAGGAGGAAGCCAATGCTTTTTCTGCTTAGCCACTTGAGTTGAGGAAGAACAAGTTGCATCTCTGACTCGCTTCTTGGAAGCATCGCACTTCAGTTGAATAGTCTCTTGCTTCATTGCCATGTTGTAAAACTCATCGTACTTCTTGGGCTCAAAGAGGACGAGAGCTAGCTAGAGATCTTCTCTGAGACCACCCCTGAACTAGTATATCATTGTAACACCCTCGATGCGACTATAGCTCCCACGTGTCGAGGCACGACTTAGAGACATAATCGCATTGAAGGCATATGTCGCAAGTTAGGCAATCTTCACAACATCCCATGTAATATGGATAATAAAAAGGGGAGATAACATAGTTGGCTTACACTCACCACGTCAATCAAGTACATAAAATAGCATTACATCAATCAAACACTCATGGCCCGACTACGGCGCCAAAATAAAAGATAACCCAACATGCGACACGGTCCCGATCACCCCAACTGGACACCACTACTGATCATCAGGGAAAGACACATAGTATCATTGAGAGTCCTCGTCGAACTCCCACTTGAGCTCAAGCGCGTCACCTGGAGCGGAATCATCAGGTCCTGCATCTGTTTTGGAAGTAATCTGTGAGCCATAGGGACTCAGCAATCTCGCACCCTCGCGATCAAGACTATTTAAGCTTAATAGGAAAGGCACGGTAAATAAGTGGAGCTGCAGCAAGCGACTAGCATATATGGTGGCTATCCTGTTCGCAAAAGAGAGCAAGAAGAGGAGGCAAAGCGCGAATGAGTAACTAGAGAACAACCTGCGCAAACAATACTCCAACACCGTGTTCACTTCCCGGACTCCGCCGAGAAGAGAACATCACGGTAACTCACACTGTTGATTCATTTTAATTAAGTTAAGGTTCAAGTTATCTACAACCGGACATTAACAAATTCCCATCTGCCCATAACCGCGGGCACGGTTTTCGAAAGTTCAAATCCCTGCAGGGGAGTCCCAACTTAGCCCATGACAAGCTCTCACGGTCAACGAAGGAATAGACCTCCTCCCGAGACATTCCGATCAGACTCGGTATCCCGGTTCTTCAAGACACTTCGACAAGTTAAAACAAATCCAGCAACACCGCCCGAATGTGCCGACAAATCCCGATAGGAGCTGCACATATCTCGTTCTCAGGGCACACTCAGATAGGTCAAGCTACGAGTAAAACCAACCCTCGAGTTTCCCCGAGGTGGCCCCACAGGCTGCCTGGTTCGGACCAACACTCAGAGGAGCACTGGCCCAGGGGGGTTTAAATAATATGACCCTCGGGCTTCGGAAACCCAAGGGAAAAAGAGGCTAGGTGGCAAATGGTAAAACCAAGGTTGGGCATTGCTGGAAAAGCTTTAATCAAGACGAACTATCAAGGGGGTCCCATTATAACCCAACCGCGTAAGGAACGCAAAATCCGGGAACATAACACCGATATGACAGAAACTAGGGCGATAAGAGTGGAACAAAACACTAGGCGAGAGGCCGAGCCTTCCACCCTTTACCAATTATATAGATGCATTAAGATAACATGGCAATATAATGATATCCCAACAAGTAAAATAGTGTTCCAACAAGGAACGGTCTCCAATCTTCACCTGCAACTAGCAACGTTATAAGAGGGGCTGAGCAAAGCGGTAACATAGCCAATCAAGGGTTTGCTAGGACATGGTGGGTTAGAGGTTTGACATGGAAATTTGGGAGGCTTGAAAGCAAGTGGTAGGCATCATAGCATGGCATAGCAAAAGAGCGAGCATCTAGCAAAGCAAAGATAGTAGTGATTTCGAGGGTATGATCATCTTGCCTGCAAAGTTGTCAGAGTTGACTGGATCCTCGAAAGCAAACTCAACGGGATCCTCGTTAGCGAACTCGTCTCCCGGCTCTACCCAAACAAGACAAACAAGCAAATGGAGCACAATCAACCACGTGCAAACTCAAACAACATGATGCAAAGATGGTATGCTATGCGGGATGCGATGTGGGATGCATATGCAAGAATGGACAAGTAATGCATGAAACTGGCCTCAACTTGGAAATCCAAGTATGCCACTGGAAAGATGAGATGAAATCACTTGAAAACGATATAAAGAACGCCATCTAAATGGAAAGCGATTAAAATATGACCACGTTCTGCGATTTACAGCAAGTAGCCATCTAAATGCAACAAGATGAACATGCTACGGCACCCAAACATGGCATCAAAATACATGGAAGGAATCCATTCATGAAGCTTAACAAAAGTCTAGCACTGAGCTACGGCCAATTCATCCATTAACAGGTTCAAACAAGCATGGCAAAAATGCATTTGGCAAACAGATTTCAGACTTTGTGAAATATAACTTGTCTGGAATTTCAGATCAGATAGCACTCTTTGGAGCATGAAAACAATATGCTACAGGAACTGAACATGGAAAAGTAAAGCATGGCATGGAGCTACTCAAAGATCTTAACAAAAGTCCCTTAGTGACCTTGAGCCAAAAGGTATCAGAAAATACATTTGCAAGCATGTGAACATGGCAAAAACATAATCAGATCACAGACTTAGTGAAAACTGGAGCATGCTGAAACCGATATCAAGTAGGCATGTTTACGAGCTCGATGCACTCACTACAGAGCAATTCATGACAATATAAGCATACACCCATCAAGAATACACAAAATGCAAGCTAGACATGGCAAGAACAATAACATAGCATGCATGGATCAACTACAACATCCTTGGCAAAATCGCTAACAAGTAGACAATCTGCCCAGATTCATGAAATAGCAAAAGTAGAGCTCGATTGACTCAAGCTCGGGTGCTCCATAATTGCAAACAAAGGCATGGATGGATAGAGCACTACAAAATTAACAAAACATCCTTAATGATCATCCTCAAAAGAATCAGGGATCACTAGGAAACAACATGAACATATGGCCATATGAGATAAACAGGTCAAGGACTTATTGGAAATGCTAAGTCCCTGAAATCAGCATTACCAAGTGCCTCACTTTGCAAGCTTGTGCTAGTCACCAAACACATCACAAAAATACATGGGTTGCACCTATAGAAAGATGGCAAAACCCTTAACAAAACATATGTAGAGCTCAGGGGCATATCATGCACACAATAATCATGGCAAAAATGACAAATATCTAAATGGAGCAGCAGATCTGACAATTATCTCAAGTAGCACTGTTCTAACAGCATTTCGGGCATCAAGATGAACTCAAAAGAAAATGATGCAATGGAATGAAATGATGTGCTCTCTGAGATGAACATTTTGATATGCTATATGCCCAAAACGGAGCTACGGATGCAAAGATACAACATGATGAACAGGGAAATATGAACTAGGGTTTCGGGAGAAAGTCAACCCAAACGTCCAGATCCAGATCCGGTGCACGGGAACCGAGGTCGCCGGAACAGTACGCCGGAGGTCGCCGGAGATGGCCGGAGGAGTCGGGGCGGCCGGCTTAGGGTGCGGACGTGGAGGAGGGAGCCGGAGGCGGCGCGGTGGCGGCGTCCGCGGCGGAAGCGGCGCGGCAGGGCGGCCGGAACAAGGAGGCGGCGCCGGGCGGCGATGGCGCCAACGGCGGCGCGGCGAGGCGGAGGTGGCCGGCGGCGGCCGGGTCGGGGAAGAGGCGCGCGGGCGGGCGGCGCGCGGGTGCCGGGCCGGGAGGGCCTCCCGCGGGCTCGCCGGGCCGGTGGCGCGGGGCGGCAGCGCCTGCCACATGGCGCGACGGGAGAGGGAGAGGGGACGGCGCCGGACGTGTCCGGCCGGCGCGAGGTCTTTTTTTAGGGTTTCGAAGAGGGGATCCGAGATTTGGAATGGGGGAGGTATATATAGGCATAGAGGGAGCTAGGAGTGTCCAAATGAGGTGCAGTTTTCGGCCACGCGATCGTGATTGAACGCTCTAGATGATGGAGAGGGTTTTGGTTGGTTTTGGACCAAAATGGAGGGGTGTTGGGCTGCAACACACACGAGGCCTTTTCGGTCCCTCGGTTAACCGTTGGAGCATCAAACGAAGTCCAAATGGTACGAAACCTGGCAGGTGGTCTACCGGTAGTAAACCAAGGCCGCTTGGCAAGTCTCGGTCCAATCCAGAAATGTTTAATCCCCACACACGAAAGAAAGGTAGAAATGGCCACCGGAGGAGAACGAAGCGCCGGAATGCAAAACGGACAATGGGGAAAATGCTCGGATGCATGAGATGAACACGTATGCAAATGCAATGCACATGATGACATGATATGAGATGCATGACAACGGTAACAACACACGGAGACAAAAACCCGAACTGAGAAAATAAAATAACTTAACGCCGGAAATGGCAAGAGTTGGAGTACATATTGGGTAAGTCATATCCGGGGTGTTACAACACTCCACCACTACGAAAGGATCTCGTCCCGAGATCTAGGACTGAAAGAACGCCGGGTACTCAGAAGGGAGGTGATCCTCGCATTCCCAGGTAGCTTCATGGTCGGAATGGTGTGACTACTTGACTTTGAGGAATTTGATTGACTTGTTGCGAGCCTTGCGTTCAGTCTCTTCAAGAATAGCAATTGGGTGCTCAAAATAAGAGAGATCTTCTTGGAGCTCAATGTCCTCGAAGTTGACGGTGCGGTCAGGAGTCTTGAAGCACTTTTGGAGCTGAGAGACATGGAACACGTCATGAACATTTGCAAAGTTTGAAGGAAGCTCGAGTTGATAGGCGTGATCGCCTCTCTTGTTGACAATCTTGAAAGGTCCCACATATCTAGGGGCAAGCTTCCCTTTGATACCGAAGCGACGAGTACCTTTCATTGGAGAGACGCGGAGGTAAACATGATCTCCGATCTCGAAAGCCAAATCACGGTGCTTACTATCATAGTAGCTCTTCTGGCGGGATTGGGCTGCTTTGAGGTTATCTCGAATGACTTTGCACATTTCCTCTGCCTTTGTGATTAAGTCATTTACGAGAAGATGACGTTCACTGGTTTCAGACCAGTTGAGAGGGGTACGGCACTTCCTGCCATACAGAATTTCAAATGGGGCCTTGCCCGAACTTGCTTGAAAACTGTTGTTGTAGGAGAATTTAGCATAAGGAAGACAATCCTCCCACTTCATGCCGAAGGAGATCACACAAGCCCTGAGCATATCTTCAAGAATCTGGTTGACACGCTCGACTTGACCGCTAGTTTGAGGATGGAAAGCTGTGCTGAAGCGGATGTTGGTGCCCATGGCCTTCTGAAAAGAATCCCAAAACATGGAGGTAAAGATGCTGCCACGGTCTGAAGAGATCAATTGAGGAATACCGTGCAGAGAGACAATTCGAGAGGTATAGAGTTCCGCCAATTGAGCTGCAGTGATTGACTCTTTGATAGGCAGAAAGTGAGCCACTTTGGTGAGTTTGTCGATGACAACGAATATAGCATCATTGCCACGCTTGGACTTTGGAAACCCAGTCACGAAGTCCATCTCAATGTGGTCAAACTTCCATTCTGGAATGGCAAGAGGTTGGAGGAGACCAGCTGGCCTTTGGTGTTCTGCCTTCACTCTTCTGCAGACATCACATTCATTCATGAATTGAGCAATCTCGCGCTTCATTCGAGTGCACCAATAAGCCTGCTTGAGGTCCTGATACATCTTCGTGCTCCCAGGGTGGATGGAGAGGAGAGAATTGTGAGCCTAGTTCATGATCACTTTACGAAGGTCACCTTTGGGTACAACAATACGATCCTCGAAGAAGAGAGTATCCTTGTCATCAAGGCGGTAGCACTTGTACTTGGGTTGACTCTTGGCAATCCCAATCTTCACCTTTTTGACCATAGCATCAAGAAGCTGAGCTTGGCGAATCTGGTCTTCCAAGGTAGGAGAGATTTGAAGGTTGGTGAGGAAACCTTGAGGAACAACTTGCAGATTAAGTTTGCGGAAAGCTTCACAAAGCTCAGGTTGATAAGGCTTGAGAACCAGACTGTTGCAATAAGCCTTTCTGCTCAATGCGTCAGCAATCACATTGGCCTTGCCTGGAGTATACTCGATACTCGGATTATACTCTTGAATCATTTCGACCCATCGAGTCTATCTGAGGTTGAGATTAGGCTGAGTGAAGATGTACTTGAGACTCTTGTGGTCAGTGAAAATGTCCACTTTTTTCCCAATAGGAGATGTCTCCAAGTCAAAAGAGCATGCACAACTGCGGCCAACTCGAGATCGTGAGTGGGGTAGTTCTTTTCATTGGGCTTCAACTGGCGAGAGGTATAAGCAACAACTTTCTTCTCTTGCATCAACACTGCGCCAAGACCTTGGAGAGAGGCATCACAAAAGACCTCGTACGGCTTGGATTCATCAGGCGGAGTCAGAACTGGAGCAGTGATCAATTTCTCTTTCAAAGTGTTGAAAGCAATGTCACACTTCGGATACCAAACGTACTTGACGTGATTCTGGAGAAGATTTGAGAGAGGCTTCGCGAACTTAGAAAAGTTTTCAACGAATCTTCGGCAATAGCTTGCGAGACCGAGGAAGCTACGGAGTTGCTTCACGTTCCGAGGAGGTTCCCAATTCACAATTGCAGACACCTTCTCAGGATTCACCGCAATGCCCTTGGCAGAGATGATATGACCAAGATAAAGAACCTCATCGAGCCAAAATTCGCACTTGGAGAACTTGGCGTAGAACTGGTGTTCGCTGAGCTTATCGAGCACCAAACGCAAGTGCTTGGCATGATCTTCCTTGTTCTTCGAGAAAACCAGAATGTCGTCGAGATAGACCAAAACGAAGTCATTGGTGTAGGCATTGAAGATGAAGTTCATCATGCGAGAGAACGTCGGAGGAGCGTTGACGAGGCCAAAAGACATGACAGTGTATTCATATGAGCCGTAGCTTGTCCTGAAAGCCGTCTTGGGAATATCTTGTTCACGGATTCGAATCTGATGATAACCCATACAGAGAGCAAGCTTGGAGAATACTTGGGCACCTTTGAGTTGTTCGAACAGCTCGTTAATGTTGGGAAGTGGGTATTTGTTCTTGATGGTCTTCTTGTTCAATGGACGATAATCAACACAAAGTCGGTCCGTTCCATCCTTCTTCTTCACAAAAAGAACACCACAACCCCACGGAGAAGAACTAGGCCGGATGAGACCCATTCTCTCTTGAATATCGAGTTGCTTCTTCAACTCCTTCAACTCTTCAGGTCCGAGCTTGTAAGGACGCTTGCACACAGGTTCCATGCCAGGCTCAAGATCGATGACGAATTCAACTGGCCGGTGCGGAGGCATTCCTGGAAGCTCTTCTGGAAAGGCGCCTTGATATTCGCAAACGACTGGAATTTGCGAGATAGCATCTAGTTCACCCTTCTTATTGAGAGAAAACAGACGGATGGTATCATCACGAGCGGCAAAGACAATTACATCCTCAGACGAATGAGTCAATTGAATCTGCCTGGCTGCACAATCAAGCTGAGCCTTGTGCTTAGATAGCCAATCCATCCCGAGAATAAGATCAATATCCGAGTTACCCAGAACCATTGGGGAAGAAAGAAACTTGTAGTCGCCCAAGGTGATAGTAACATCTGGCACCTCCAGACTTGCACTCAAACGTTTGCCAGGAGAAACGATATCCATTTGTTTACGCAAATGAGAAGAAACGAACTCATGCTTGGTGAAAAATGGCTTTGACATGAAACAATGTGATGCACCAGTGTCAAAAAGAACTCTTGCGGGAATATCATTAACAGGAAGGTTACCCATGATGACATCTGACGAGTCCTCTGCCTGAGCTGCGTTCATCAAGTTGACCTTGGCGTGCTTGGGGTTATGCTTGACCACAGCTGTACTTGCCGATCTCACAGGAGGAGGAGGAGGAAGACGCCTCTGATTGAAGCATTTGTTGGCATAGTGACCCTTCTGTTGGCACTTGTTGCACGTGACCTCTAAAAGCGGACGGTGATACGGAGCACTTGATCTTGGAGCTTGAGACGAACTCTTGTTATGAAAGCCAGGGTTGGGTGGGTGGGAAGATCCACTACCACCTTTGCTCTTCTGCTGATACGGCTGACGGAACGGAGGAGGAGGAAGCCAATACTTCTGCTGCTTGGCCACTTGAGTAGAGGAAGAAGGAGTAGTGTCTCTGACTCGCTTCTTGGAAGCATCACACCTCAGTTGAGCGGCCTCTTGATTCAATGCCATGTTGTAGAACTCATCGTACCTCAAGGGCTCAAAGAGAACAAGAGCTAGCTGGATTTCATCTCTGAGACCACCCCTGAACTGGTATATCATGCTCTTCTCATCAGGGACGTCCTGCTTAGCAAAGCGGCGAGCTTCTGAAACAACTTGTTGTAGTCATAGACAGACAAAGAGCCTTGCTTCAGGTTGCGGAATTCCTCACGCTTGCTTTCAACCACGCTCTGAGGGATATGATGAGCTCTGAAATCTTGACGGAATTCATCCCAGGTAATAACACGTCCACCTCTGGAATCCTTGTACTGCTGGAACCATTCTGCAGCTTGATCTTTGAGTTGGAAGGAAGCGAACTTGACGAAGTCCTTAGGCCTGACGTTACTGCACTCGAAATGCTTGCACAGATCCACGAGCCAATCGTCAGCATCAGTTGCCTCAACACAATTGCTGAAAGTCTTTGGCCCATTAGCAAGGAACTGGTTGAGTGTAGCAAAGTGATTCTGATTGTTGCCTTGGTTGCCTTGGTTCGCTTAATTGCGCTCTTGAAGAATTTGCATGATCAACTGTGTGTTTGCATTGGTTGCGGCCATCACAGCTTGCCATGCCTCCGGACGAGGGGGAGGTGGTGGCGGATCTTGATTCTGATTCTGATTGGTGCTCTTAGCGGGAGCCATTCTGAAGAGGTTGACCACTGTTAGCACATTGACAGATAAATATTGAAGCTGAATCCAACGGAATGAAAATTGCAACATAAAGTCTTCACATTCGAACAAAATGAACGAATGCATTCCTCTTGAAATGGTCACATATCCATAAATTGAGAAGCCACTTAGAATTCAGGTAGAGAAATAAATCAACAAGGTACGGATCAAGAATGAATACTCGGTAAGAAATCCCAATCTCAAACCAATTATCCGTGGAAGAAGAACTAGAGCTACAAGAATTCCCACCTATGAAACTCCCGAACCTTTCCGGTTATGCAATCAGGTGTTGGGGATACAGGGGAAGCATAATATCTCACCCAAATCTAGCAAATCCTACATCCAGCTGTATCCATCGTTCAACACATAACCGAGAAAACTTCGGAAACCATCTACCTCAATCTTCGAAAAGCATCCGTTATACAAGTTATGGCGATACTCCCGAACTCCCGCCCCAGTACTGGGTGGCGTCGAGGTTATCTCACCAACGAACTGCATAAAAGAGATTTTCGATGTCGGCATACTAAACTCAGGTATTCCAGAACTGCAACGATAAAATTATGACGACAACACCTCGGAGCTCAACTCCCCGGGACACTGTCACAAAACCCCTGACAGGAGGCACCAAGACAATGTTCTCGTCACAAAACCATCAGAACGATTCCAAGATACCCGCGTGATCCTAAAAAAAATTTAGTGAAATTTGAGAAGAGAAGAGTCAAAACTCTACATCAGGATGCCTTACCAGAGCAATGAGGAGACTGGGAAGTAAAAAGAATTCCTAAACTCTCAAATATATAATTCCTAAATGACTCAAAACATTTTTCTAGACACAACTCGGCCGCTAAAAACGATCAAGCAATGGGGCTCCTAAGGTCGGGGAAGGCTCTCCTTACCAACTTGTAACACCCTCGATGCGACTATAGCTCCCACGTGTCGAGGCACGACTTAGAGACATAATCGCATTGAAGGCATATGTTGCAAGTTAGGCAATCTTCACAACATCCCATGTAATATGGATAATAAAAAGGGGAGATAACATAGTTGGCATACACTCGCCACGTCTATCAAGTACATAAAATAGCATTACATCAATCAAACACTCATGGCCCGACTATGATGCCAAAATAAAAGATAACCCAACATGCGACACGGTCCCGATCACCCCAACTGGACACCACTACTGATCATCAGTGAAAGACGTGTAGTATTGTTGAGAGTCCTCGTCGAACTCCCACTTGAGCTCAAGCGCGTCACCTGGAGCAAAATCATCAGGTCCTGCATCTGTTTTGGAAGTAATCTGTGAGCCGCAGGGACTCAGCAATCTCGCACCCTCGCGATCAAGACTATTTAAGCTTAATAGGAAAGGCACGATAAATGAGTGGAGCTGCAGCAAGCGACTAGCATATATGGTGGCTATCCTGTTCGCAAAAGAGAGCGAGAAGAGGAGGCAAAGCGCTAACGAGTAACTAGAGAACAACCTGCGCAAACATTACTCCAACACCGTGTTCACTTCCCGGACTCCGCCGAGAAGAGACCATCACGGTAACTCACACTGTTGATTCATTTTAATTAAGTTAAGGTTCAAGTTATCTACAACCGGACATTAACAAATTCCCATCTGCCCATGACCGCGGGCACGGTTTTCGAAAGTTCAAATCCCTGCAGGGGAGTCCCAACTTAGCCCATGACAAGCTCTCACGGTCAACGAAGGAATAGACCTCCTCCCGAGACATTTCGATCAGACTCGGTATCCTGGTGCTTCAAGACACTTCGACAAGTTAAAACAAATCCAGCAACATCGCCCGAATGTGCCGACAAATCCCGATAGGAGCTGCACATATCTCGTTCTCAGGGCACACTCAGATAGGTCAAGCTACGAGTAAAACCAACCCTCGAGTTTCCCCGAGGTGGCCCCACAGGCTGCCTGGTTCGGACCAACACTCAGAGGAGCACTGGCCCGGGGGGGGGGGTTTAAATAAGATGACCCTCGGGCTCCGGAAACCCAAGGGAAAAAGAGGCTAGGTGGCAAATGGTAAAACCAAGGATGGGCATTGCTGGAAAAGCTTTAATCAAGACGAACTATCAAGGGGTTCCCATTATAACCCAACCGCATAAGGAACGCAAAATCCGGGAACATAACACCGATATGACGGAAACTAGGGCGGCAAGACTAGAACAAAACACTAGGCGAGAGGCCGAGCCTTCCACCCTTTACCAAGTATATAGATGCATTAAGATAACATGGCAATATAATGATATCCCAATAAGTAAAATAGTGTTCCAACAAGGAACGGTCTCCAATCTTCACCTGCAACTAGCAACGCTATAAAAGGGGCTGAGCAAAGCGGTAACATATCCAATCAAGGGTTTGCTAGGACATGGTGGGTTAGAGGTTTGACATGGAAATTTGGGAGTCTTGAAAGCAAGTGTTAGGCATCGTAGCATGGCATAGCAAAAGAGCGAGCATCTAGCAAAGCAAAGATAGTAGTGATTTCGAGGGTATGATCATCTTGCCTGTAAAGTTGTCAGAGTTGACTAGATCCTCGAAAGCAAACTCAACAGGCTCCTCGTTAGCGAACTCGTCTCCCGGCTCTACCCAAACAAGACAAACAAGCAAACGGAGCACAATCAACCATGTGCAAACTCAAACAACATGATGCAAAGATGGTATGTTATGCGGGATGCGATGCGGGATGCATATGCAAGAATGGACAAGTAATGCATGAACCTGGCCTCAACTTGGAAATCCAAGTATGCCACTGGAAATATGAGATGAAATTGCTTGAAAACGATATAAAGAACACCGGAATCGGAGTTACGGTTTGGAAATGCCAAGCGATTCAAATATGACCACGTTCTGCGATTTACAACAAGTAGCCATCTAAATGCAACAAGATGAACATACTACAGCACCCAAACATGGCATCAAAATACATAGAAGGAATCCATTCATGAAGATTAAGAAAAGTCTAGCACTCAGCTACGGCCAATTCATCCATTAACAGGTCCAAACAAGCATGGAAAAAATGCATTTGGCAAACAGATTTCAGACTTAGTGAAATTAACACTTGTCTAAAATTTCAGATCAGATAGCACTCTTTGGAGCATGAAAACAATATGCTACAGGACCTGAACATGGCAAAGTAAAGCATGGCATGGAGCTACTCAAAGAGCTTAACAAAAGTCCCTTAGTGACCTTGAGCCAAAAGGGATCAAAAAATACATTTGCAAGCATATGAACATGACAAAAACATAATCAGATCACAGACTTTGTGAAAACTGGAGCATGCTGAAACGGATATCAAGTAGGCATGTTTACGAGCTCGATGCACTCACTACAGAGCAAGTCATGACAATATAAGCATACACCCATCAAGAATACACAAAATGCAAGCTAGAAATGGCAAGAACAATAACATAGCATGCACGGATCAACTACAACATCCTTGACAAAATCGTTAACAAGTAGACAATCTGCCCAGATTCACGAAATAGCAAAAGTAGAGCTCGATTGACTCAACCTCGGGTGCTCCATAATTACAAACAAAGTCATGGATGGATAGAGCACTACAAAATTAACAAAACATCCTTACTGATCATCCTCAAAAGAGGCACGGATCACTAGGAAACAACATGAACATATGGCCATATGAGATAAACAGGTCAAGGACTTAGTGGAAATGCTAAGTCCCTGAAATCAGCATTACCAAGTGCCTCACTTTGCAAGCTTGTGCTAGTCACCACACACATCACAAAAATACATGGGTTGCACCTCTGGAAAGATGGCAAAACCCTTAACAAAACATATGTAGAGCTCAGGGGCATATCATGCACACAATAATCATGGCAAAAATGACAAATATCTAAATGGAGCAGCAGATCTGACAATTATCTCAAGTAGCACTCTTCTAACAGCATTTCGGGCATCAAGATGAACTCAAAAGAAAATGATGCAATGGAATGAAATGATGTGCTCTCTGAGACGAACATTTTGATATGCTATATGCCCAAAACGGAGCTACGGATGCAAAGATACAACATGATGAACAGGGCAATATGAACTAGGGTTTCGGGAGAAAGTCAACCCAAACGTCCAGATCCAGATCTGGTGCACGGGAACCGAGGTCGCCGGAACAGTACGCCGAAGGTTGCCGAAGATGGCCGGAGGAGTCGGGGTGGCCGGCTTAGGGTGCGGACGTAGAGGAGGAAGCCGGAGGCGGCGCGGTGGCGGCTTCCGCGGCAGAAGTGGCGCGGCGGGGCGGCCGAAACGAGGAGGCGGTGCCGGGCGGTGATGGAGCCCACGGCGGCGCGGCGAGGCAGAGGTGGCCGGCGGCGGCTGGGTCGGGGAAGAGGCACGCGGGCGGGCGGCGCGCGGGAGCCGGGCCGGGAGGGCCTCCCGCGGGCTCGCCGGGCCGGTGGCGCGGGGCGGCAGCGCCTGCCACGTGGCGCGACGGGAGAGGGCGAGGGGACGGCGGCGGACGTGTCTGGCCGGGGACAGACGTGTCCAGCCGGCGCGAGGTGTTTTTTTAGGGTTTCGAAGAGGGGATCCGAGTTTGGAATGGGGTAGGTATATATAGGCGTAGAGGGAGCTAGGAGTGTCCAAATGAGGTGCGGATTTTGGCCACGCGATCGTGATCGAACACTCTAGATGATGGAGAGGGTTTTGGTGGGTTTTGGGCCAAAATGGAGGGGTGTTGGGCTGCAACACACACAAGGCCTTTTCGGTCCCTCGGTTAACCGTTGGAGCATCAAACGAAGTCCAAATGGTACGAAACTTGACAGGCGGTCTACCAGTAGTAAACCAAGGCCGCTTGGCAAGTCTCGGTCCAATCCGGAAATGTTTAATCCCCACACACGAAAGAAAGGTAGAAATGGCCACCGGAGGAGAACGAAGCGCCGGAATGCAAAACGGACAATGGGGAAAATGCTCGGATGCATGAGATGAACACGTATGCAAATGCAATGCACATGATGACATGATATGAGATGCATGACAATGATAACAACACACGGAGACAAAAACCTGAACCCGAGAAAATAAAATAACTTAATGCCGAAAACGGCAAGAGTTGGGGTACATATTGTGTAAGTCATATCCGGGGTGTTACCATCATGCTCTTCTCGTCAGGGACGTCTTGCTTAGCAAAACGGGCGAGCTTCTAAAACATGATGATGTACTGGTAAACAGACATAGTGCCTTGCTTCAGGTTGCGGAATTCCTCACGCTTGCTCTCAATCACACTCTGAGGAATATGATGAGCTTTGAAGTCTTGACGGAATTCATCCCAGGTAATCACACGGACACCTCTGGAATCTTTGTACTGCTGAAACCATTCTGCAGCTTGGTCTTTGAGTTGGAAGGAGGTAAACTTGACAAAGTCCTCAGGCCTGATGTTACTACACTCGAAATGCTTGCATATGTCCACGAGCCAATCATCAGCGTCTATTGCCTCAACACAATTGCTGAAGGTCTTTGGCTGGTTAGCGAGGAACTGGTTGAGTGTAGCAAACTGATTCCGATTGTTTCCATGGCCCTGGTTCCCTTGGTTGCACTCTTGAATAAGTTGCATGATCAGCTGCGTGTTTGCATTGGTAGCGGCCATCACAGCTTGCCATGACTCCGGAGGTGGAGGTGGTGGTGGCGGATCAGGATTCGGAGTCATGCACATTGGAGGAGCCATCCTGAAGAGGTTGACAACCGTTAGCAACTTGACATACAAATATTGAAGCTGAATCAAACGGGTTGAAATTACAACATTAAGTCTTCACATCTGAACCAAATGCACGAATGCATTCCAATTGAAATGGTCGCATTTCCATAAGTTGACAAGCCACTTAGAATTGAGGTAGAAGAATAAAACCAACAAGGTACAGACAAGAACGAATACTTGGTGAGGATTACCCAAACCCAAACCAAATATCCGTGGAAGAAGAACTAGAGCTAAAAGAATTCCCACCTATGAAACTCCTGAACCTTTCCGGTTATGCAATCAGGTGTTGGGGATACAGGGGAAACATAATATCTCACCCAAATCTAGCAAATCCTACATCCATATGTATCCATCCTTCAACACATAACCGAGAAACCTTCGGAAATCATTTACCTCAACCTTCAAAAAGCATCCGTTATACAAGTTATGGCAATACTCCCAAACTCCTGCCCCAGTACTGGGTGGCGTCGAGCTTATCTCACCAACAACTACATAAAAGAGATTTTCAATGTCGGCGAAACTCAGGTATTCCAGAATCTCAACGATAAAATTGTGACGACAACACCTCGGAGCTCAACTCCCCGGGACACTGCCACAACCCCTATATGACAGGAGGCACCAAGAACAATGTTCTCGTCACAAAACCATCAGAACGATTTCAAGATACCCGCATGATCCTAAAAAAAATTAGTGAAATTTGAGAAGAGAAGAGTCAAAACTCTACATCAGGATGCCTCACCAGAGCGACGAAGGGACTGGGGAGTAAAAGAATTCCTAAACTCTCCGATATATAATTCCTAAATGACTCACAACATTTTTCTAGACTCAACAATGCCAATGATTCGATCAAGCAGGGGGCTCCTAAGGTCGGGGAAGGCTCTGATTACCAACTTGTAACGCCCTCGATGCGGCTATATCTCCTACGTGTTGAAGCATGACTTAGAGGCATAACCGCATTGAAAGCTATGTCGCAAGTAAGGTAATCTTCACAACAACCCATGTAAACAAATAAAATGGGAAAAGATACATAGTTGGCTTACACTCACCACGTCACACAAATACATGAATAACATTACAATCATCCAATACACTCATGATCCAACTACGGTACCAAAATAAAGATCAACCCACACATGCGACACGGTCCCCGATCGCCCCAACTGGGCACCACTACTGATCATCTGGGAAAGACACATAGTAACGGCGAGAGTCTTCATCGGACTCCCACTTGAGCTCAAGCGCATCGTCTAGAGCGGTATCATCGGTCCCTGCATCTGGTTTGGAAGTAATCTGTGAGTCACGGGGACTCAGCAATCTCGCACCCTCGCGATCAAGACTATTTAAGCTTATAGGTAAGACAAGGTATGATGTGGAGCTGCAGCAAGTGACTAGAATATATGGTGGCTAACATACGCAAATGAGAGCGAGAAGAGAAGGCAAAAGCATGGTCGAAAAACTATGATCAAGAAGTGATCCTAGTACAACCTACGTCAAGCATTACTCCAACACCGTGTTCACTTCCCGGACTCTGCCGAGAAGAGACCATCACGATAACACACGCGGTTGGTGCATCTTAATTAAGTTAAGTTTCATGTTATATACAACCGGACATTAACAAATTCCCATCTGCCCATAACCGCGGGCACGACTTTCGAAAGTTCAAATCCCTGTAGGGGAGTCCCAACTTAGCCCATCACAAGCTCTCACGGTCAACGAAGGAGATTCCTTCTCCCAAGACATTCCGATCAGACTCGGCATCCCGGTTACAAGACATCCTCGACAATGGTAAAACAAGTCCAGCAACACAGCCCGAATGTGCCAACAAATCCCGATAGGAGCTGCACATATCTCGTTCTCAGGGCACACAAAGATGAGCCCTCCATACAACTAAAACCAAACCTTGAGTTTCCCTGAGGGGGCGCAACACAGGGCTCTAGTTTGGACCAACACTCAGAGGAGCACTGGCCCGGGGGGGTGGGGGGTTAAATAAAGATGACCCTTGGGCTCCGGAAACCCAAGGGAAAAAGAGGCTAGGTGGCAAATGGTAAAACCAAGGTTGGGCATTGCTGGAGGAGTTTTATTCAAGGCGAACTATCAAGGGGTTCCCATTATAACCCAACCGTGTAAGGAACGCAAAATCCGGGAACATAACACCGATATGATGGAAACTAGGGCGGCAAGAGTGGAACAAAACACCAGGCATAAGGCCGAGCCTTCCACCCTTTACCAAGTATATAGGTGCATTAAGATAAACAAGATAATATTATGATATCTCAACAATAAACAAGTTCCAACAAGGAACGATCTCCAAACTTCACCTGCAACTAGCAATGCTATAATAGGGGCTGAGCAAAGTGGTAACATAGCCAAACAATGGTTTGCTAGGACATGGTGGGTTAGAGGTTTGACATGGCAATCTGGGAGGCATGAAAAGCAAGTGGTGGGTATCGTAGCATAGCATAGCAAAACAGCGAGCATCTAGCAAGCAAAGATAGAAGAGATTTTGAGGGTATAGTCATCTTGCCTGCAAAGTTCTCAAAGTTGCCTTGATCCTCGTAAGCGAACTCAACAGGCTCCTCATTCACGCACTCGTCTCCCGGCTCTACCCAAACAAGAACAACAAGCAAAAGGAGCACAATCAACCACGTGCAATGCTCAAGCAATATGATGCAAACATGGTATGATATGCGGGATGTGATATGTGATGCATATGCAAGATTTGACAAGGAATGATTGAACCTGGCCTCAACTTAGAGCATGAAAACTACAAGCTATAGGATCTTAACATGGCACAACAAGGCATGTCATGAAGCTACTCAAAGCACTTAACAAAAGTCCCTTAGTAACCTTGATCCAAAAGGGATCAGAAAATACAATTGCAAGCATGTGAACATCACAAAAACATAAACAGATTCAGACTTAGTGAAAAACTGGATCATGCAAAACAGTCAATGAGTAGGCATGTTTACGAGCTCGATGCACTCACTACAGAGCATGGCATGACAAACTAAGAGTACACCCATCAAGAATACATAGCATAGAAGCTAGACATGGCAAGAACAACCACATAGCATGCACGGATCAATAGCAACATCCTCAGCAAAATCGCTAAACATGTCAACAATCTGCCAGGATTATTTTATAGCAAAAGTAGAGCTCGATTGACTCAAGCTATGGTGCTCCATAAATGCAAATAAAGACATGGATAGATAGAGCACCACAATATTAACAAAACATCCTTACTGATCATCCTCAAAAGAGGCACGGATCAGTAGGAAACAACATGAACATATGGCATAACAACAAAAACAGGACAAGGACTTTGTGAAATTCTAAGTCCCTGAAATCAGCATTAATGATTACACTACTTTGCAAGCTTGTGCTAGTCACCACAAAGATCACAAAAATACATGGCATACACCCCTGTAAAGATGGCATAGCATATAACAAAACACATGTAGAGCTCAGGACCATAGCATGCACACATTAATCATGGCAAAAATGACAAAAGGCTATTTGCTGAAACAGATCTGATAAATTCATCACATAGCCCTCTTCCAACAGCATTTCGGGCATCAAGACGAGCTCAATTGAAAATGATGCAGTGAGATGAAATGATGTACTCGACGAGACGAACATTTTGATATGCTACACGCACAAATCGGATCTACGATAAGAGAGTTATGACATGCCAAAGTTTGCAAAAAAATTAGGGTTCGGGGATGAAAAAGTCAACCCTCAAACTCAGATCTCAATCCAGATTGGCACGGTCGACGAGGTGGCGGCGGGGCTCGCCGGAAATGGAGAGGAGACGGCGACCGGCGAGGCTCTCTGGCGCGGGGAAGCCGGGGAACCCGAGGGACGGCGAGGGCGCGGCGATCGTCGGGCGTGGCGCGACGCTCGCCGGCGCGGAGCGGGGCGGCGGAGGCGAGATGAGGCAGCGGTCGCCGGAGCTGAGGCCGGCCGGAGCAGGCGGCGTTGGTGGTTGTCGACGCCGGCTAGGGACGCGGCGGCCGTCGCGGGCGGCGTCGGGGGGAGGTAGGCGGCGGGGCGCAGGCGAGGCGGCTCGGCCCGGTCGCTGGCCGGGAGGGCCGACCGTGGGCCGGGCAGGCCGCGGCGGCGGAGGAACAGGTGGCGAGGCCTCAGTGTCCGCGGGTGGCGGTGGCGGCTGTCCGGACCGGGACGTACATTGTCCGGCGCAGAGATGGGATTTTTAGGGTTTCGGGGAAGAGGAGACCCGGGATTTCGAAAGGGGATCTATTTATAGAGGTAGAGGGAGTTTGGAAGCTCCAACTGAGGTGCGGTTTTCGGCCACGCGATCGTGATCGAACGCTCTAGACGATGGAGGGGTTTTTGGTGGGTTTTGGGCTAAATTGGAAGGGTGTTGGGCTACAACACACATGAGGCCTTTTCGGTCCCTCGGTTAACCGTTGGAGTATCAAACGAAGTCCAAATGGTACGAAACTTGACAGGCGGTCTACCGGTAGTATACCAAGGCCGCATGGCAAGTCTCGGACCAATCCGGAAATGTTTAACCCCCACACACGAAAAGAGGTAGAAAGGGGCACCGGGTGACACAGGAGCGCCGGAATGCAAAACGGACAACGGGGAAAATGCTCGGATGCATGAGACGAACACGTATGCGAATGCAATGCACATGATGACATGAAATGAGATGCATGAAAAAGACAACAACACACGGAGACAAAAAACCCGACAACGACAAAATCAAATAACTTAGTGCCGGAAACGGCAATAGTTGGAGTACAGATAAGGTAAATTACATCCCGGGTGTAACATATATCATGCCTCCCATATTGCCATGTCAAGCCTCTAACCCACCTTGTCCTAGCAAACCGTTGTTTGGCTATGTTACCGCTTTGCTCGGCCCCTCCTATAGCATTGTTAGTTGCAAGTGAAGATTGAAGTTTGTTCCATGTTGGAACATGGATATTTGTTGGGACATAACAATATCTCTTATTTAAATTAATGCATCTATATACTTGGTAAAGGGTGGAAGGCTCGGCCTTATGCCTGGTGTTTTGGTCGACTCTTGCCGCCCTAGTTTCTGTCATACTGGTGTTATGTTCCTTGATTTTGCGTTCCTTACGCGGTTGGGTTATAATGGGAACCCCTTGACAGTTTTCCTTGAATAAAACTCCTCCAACAAGGCCCAACCTTGGTTTTACCATTTGCCACCTAGCCTCTTTTTCCCTTGGGTCAGCCAGCCCGAGGGTCATCTTTATTTAACCCCTCGGGCCAGTGCTCCTCTGAGTGTTGGTCCAAACTAGAGCCCCTTGCAGCGCCACCTCGGGGAAACTCGAGGGTTGGTTTTAGTTGTACGGATTGCTCATCCGGTGTGCCCTGAGAACGAGATAGGTGCAGCCCCTATCGGGATTTGTCGGCACATCTGGGTGGCTTTGCTGGTCTTGTTTTACCATTGTCGAAATGTCTTGCAACCGGGATTCCGAGCCTGATCGGGTCTTCCTGGGAGATGGAATATCCTTCATTGACCGTGAGAGCTTGTGATGGGCTAAGTTGGGACATCCCTGCAGGGTTTTGAACTTTCGAAAGCCGTGCCCGTGGTTATGGGTAGATGGGAATTTGTTAATGTACGGTTGTAGAAAACTTGACACTTAACGTAATTAAAATGCATCAACCGCGTGTGTAGCCATGATGGTCTCTTCTAAGCGGGGTCCGAGAAGTGAACACGGTGTTGGAGTTATGCTTGAACGTAAGTAGTTTCAGGATCACTTCTTGATCACTTCTAGTTCACGACCGTGCTTTGCCTTCTCTTCTCACTCTCATTTGTGTAAGTTAGCCACCATATATGCTAGTGCTTGCTGCAGCTCCACCTCACATACCTTTTCCTACCCATAACCTTAAATAGTCTTGATCGCGAGGGTGCGAGATTGCTGAGTCCCCGTGACTCACAAATTACTTCCAAAACCAGTTGCAGGTGCCGATGATACCGTGCAGGTGAAGCAACTGAGCTCAAGGAGGAGCTCGATGAAGATCTCGTTCTTTGTGTTGTTTCGTTTCCAGTTGATCAGTAGTGGAGCCCAGTCGGGGCGATCGGGGATCTTTTGCATTAGGCGTTGTCTTTCTTTATTTGGTTCTGTATTCGGACCTTGATTGTATCTGGATGATGTGATGCTATATTCATGTATTATGTGAAGTGGCGATTGTAAGCTAACTCTTTATCTCTATCTTATTCAGTACATGGGATGTGTAAAGATTACCCCTCTTGCGACATGCCTACAATGCGGTTATGCCTCTAAGTCGTGCTCCGACACGTGGGAGATATAGCCTCATCGTGGGTGTTATAGTCATTGACCACATTAACCACGCCACGCCGAGAGCACCAAGGCGGTGGACTTCAGCGAGGCCTAGGAAGGGGATGACACAGAGCCGAGGAAGACGCGACAGTGGATGCCCACGCGGAGAGGAGTACGAGGGTTCACTGGTTCGGCTGCGGTGTGAGGATGCCGTCACTGCAGGGCCTTGCCAGTGGTGAGAGTGTTAGGGGGAGGTGATGCCTCCGCGGTAGCACAGCCGGACAGGTAGGAGCAAGCGGCATGACCGACGCTGCTTTGGGCGGCTGGAGCAAGAAGACGAGAGGTTGAAGAATCACAACGGCCGTTGGGTGGACATCGTACGGTCACTGCAGCTAGAATCATTTATATTGACTAAGTTGACAAAGCCCTTGGTACGAGTCAACTTAGTAGGCCCACAGGTCAGCCTCCGAAATGGTACGCCCCAGATGTCAGGGGGAGGAATCATTTTTTGGGCGCTGAAGCTAGAATATCCGAGATTGAAGAAGAAGCACGACATCCGTTGGATGGACATCCAATGGACACTGCTGCTAGAACCATGTGTTGACTATAAGTTGACAAAGCCTTACATATGCGTCAACTTAGTAGGCCCACAAGTGTGTGGCAGAGAACTTATAGCCCATTTGCGATTTGTAAGAACGTACAGCCCATTTTTGAATTCTAATGGAATTTACTACAGCCCATTTACAGTTTGTTAAAAGTACAACCCATTTTCTAGCTAGGAAAATGATTAATAAGTTCAACCAACGGTTCAAAACAGAATTCAATAAAATTTCTCACATTTTGATGGGATCCGAAATATTTTTATCCCAAAATTTCTAGTCGGATTAAATACAATTTCAATATAAATTTGTATTACATAAAAATCCAACGAAACATTGCGCGCGTAACAATTAATGAAATTAAAATTTTCAAAATCCAGAAATGTTATTTTATAAAGTAATCACATGTTTGGTGCATTTTTTTATAGTTACTGCCCAGTTTTTATAATTACATCCCATTTGTTATTTCTTAAATCCCATGTTCTTGTTAATCCTAATGCATCCCTCCTAGGAAAGATTTGCAGCCCAGCGGGGTGGAGAATAACAAGTTGACCTTGCCTAGGTATTCCTCAAAAAAAAGTATAGCTGGGCTAGCCATTTTTAGCTTGAAAAAATATTAATATTTGAGTTGGATATCTGGCCTAGTCTTGACGGGCCACAGCACGCCTAGTTAATACCCTGCTCTCCACTGAGCAACAACGAAAACATCGCTCAAGAAAAACTATGCAGTGCTCACACCTCAGAAAGACAAATACTGCTCGAGCTGCTTGGTCCCAGCTGCCGGCCGCTCCTTGTGCAATTCTCTCATTTATTGACTACATAGGTTTACAATGGTGTATGACTGTGATATCAGGAAACTAGGAGGAAGCATAAAATATTACAGTTGTATATAATAAGGAGGCACTTGCATACGTGCGGCTATGGCCCTGGTGGGTCCCCACTGTCATCCTCTCCAAGTAAAGTCATCTCCTCATTCCTCATGTCGTTGACCATGTTGACAACGCGAGATAGCGGTGCCACGGTGAGCACAACAACTCGAAGGATGACGGAGAGGGCCTCGCGGCCCCTACGGATGGTCTGATACAGCACCCGCTGGTCATTCGGGAAGCCAGGATCATAGGGCCACATGTCCGCGATGGCATTGTCATTCTCTTGTTTACTGGTGGTTGTTGAGGAGACGGAGGTTGCAGCACAGGTCCTCCTGCGTTGGTAGCTCTTCCGCCATTAGGGCAACGAAGTGGGCCGCACCTTCTCTATGGTGAACACGGAATGAACTGGCTTGGACAGTGGCGCCAGCTCATGTTCGGAAGCTACGTCCATCGTTTGATTGTCATCGCTCAGCTCGGCGAGCTCGCTGGCGAGCCAGCATGTCCCGACTGCTGGACCGACCCGCTGCCAAGCACGAGTCTGATTGCCCTGGCCCACCCAGACCGCCTCCCTCGCTCGCGCATGCTTTCTGCCCGAAACGGTCAGCGCCGCCCACCTCGCTTCCCGGTGTAGGCGATTGCTCCGCCTTCAAACAAGACAATTGTCGTCCATTCATCCGTTTGCCACCTCCATTAATGATACGCGGTTGCCGAGGTGGCTACTCCGGCGCCACACGTCCATCCATCCGCTGCCCACCATTGCTATATAAACTGTTACGCCGGCCATAGCCGCAGTCATCCTCCTCTGTTCCCTTTCTCCTGTCCACATCACTACTCCCACCATGGCTTCCTCATGCTCCAGCTCTCTCCGGGACGGGCGGACGATGGACCACAAGGAGATGGCAGCCATTGCTACCGACTGGCTGGCCGGCAGGCAGCCGGAGAACGACGACGTCCCAATGGAGAACATGGTAGTTGACGATCCGGCGCTAGCTCCCTCCTGCGCCATCCTCACCGGTGCATTGCACCATGACCATCGGCAAGGCCCGTGCCCAATACATGAACACGATGAGGCAGAAGCGTCAGGAGCAGTTCCGGGAGGCGCAGGCTGACGCCGCCTACAACCACCATCTCCTCCAGGAGCACCTGCAGGCGGAGGAGCTGATCGCCGTGGAGCGGGCGAAGTAGGAGGCGCTGCTCTACTCGTACCGCTCCACCCACGAGGGCCGCCTCGAGCACTAGCGGTACCGCATGCGGGGGGCGGAGGCTGCGACTGCCTACAAAGAGGGTGATGAAGTGGGCGAGGCGCTGTTTAGCGAGACCGAGGACGAGGCAGAGGAAAATGCCGGCTCCAACAAGTCCCCGCTCCACTGGCGTCGACGAGGCCCTGCTCTGCCGAGGCCCCATGGCACCAACAACGAGGCAAAGGACACCGCCGGCTCTGCCGCGGCCCCGCGGAGCCAACAACAAGGAAGAGGACACCGCCGGCTCTGCCGAGGCCCTGCCCCGCTAACAAAGAGGCAGAGGACATCACCAACTCAGCTGAGGCCCCATTGTCAGTGTCAAAACCGGCGGATCTCGGGTAGGGGGTCATGAACTGTGCGTCTAGGCCGGATGGTAACAGGAGGCAAGGAACACGATGTTTTACCCAGGTTCGGGCCCTCTTGATGGAGGTAAAACCCTACGTCCTGCTTCATTAATATTGATGATATGGGTAGTACAAGAGTAGATCTACCACGAGATCAAGGAGGCTGAACCCTAGAAGCTAGCCTATGGTATGATTGTTCATGTGTATGTTGTATATGCTATCGACTAGCCTGGCCCTGGTTTATATAATGCACCAGAGGCCTAGGTTAACAAGAGTCCTAGCCGAATACGCCGGTGGGGAGAAGTCCTTGTCTTGATCGCCAAGTCTTTGTGGAATCTTCCTTGTATGCGGCAGCTGTCCGAACTGGCCCATGAGTATACGGCCATGGGGGGCCTCGGCCCAATCTAATAGATCGGGAGACAACGTGGTGAGTACCCCCTAGTCCAGGACACCGTCAGTAGCCCCCTGAACCGGTCTTCAAGTTAGGGATGCTCCTCGATTCTTCCGAACTGTCCTTCATCTTCGGTCGTCGGTCTTGAAAGCTGGTTCAACAAATCTTCTTTATCTTCGATCTTGAGGATCGCCGAAATGCATTCGACGGGTTTACATGTTGGGTATCCGAGGAGCCCCTTCAAGTTTCCGGCCTTTATCAATGCCTTGTTTATTTTTATGCCACACCTCGGGTTTGAAGTTGCTCCCAGGAGGCAGTGTCCTCTTGCATCCGAGCTCCAACATTGGACTGCATTCGAGGTATGTTTTGCAGCCGAGCACCAACGCCGGACCGCTTCCCAGCTTTAATGCCGGAATGTATCCGAGCTCCAACGCCGGACTATGCGTCTGAGCTCCAACGCCGGACTATGTATCCGAGCTCCAACGTCGGACTGTATCCGAGGTGTCATAAATCACCTTGGTTCAAAGAAGTTTGAAGGAGTTTAGCCGAGCTTAATGCCGGAAATGACCTCTATGGACCCAACCACTAGTGCCCGAGCTTTATGCCGGACTGCTTCCGAGGTGGTACACCACCCCGAATGTGGGCCGATTTTTGTGAATATTTTTGTTGGTGCAATTTATTCTCTGCCGAGATATATAGCCAGTAGCCCTCAAGGTGTGTACCGGTCGAAAACCCGAGATGCACCTGAAGGATGACGTAAGACCGCTGATCCTAGTAGCCGCTGAGACTCAGGTTGATTTGCAAAATCGGCCTAAGGATCAAGTCCAAGCTCGGCAGAATACTTTGGGACACTAAAAGCGGCGTGCTCAGTCCTTGAGACTCAGGTTGGGTGCGGCCGACCAACCTGAGGATCAAAATCTCCGCAAAAACTATATTGCACATAAATTTTTCTGCATTGGACAAGCAATGCAGTAGCCCCCGAGACACTGGCCGAGTGGCAACACCAGATCAGGGGATCGATGTGCCCCTTTAATATTTGTAAATAATAAGCCCGAAGCCCAGTAGCCCCTGAGCCTTAATGCGGGCATGGATGGCCGAATTAAGGATCAATATCCATAGTAAAATCACAAATTATGTGTAATGACTCTATGTATCCAAGTACTTTACATCATTAATTCTCAGATCCGCATTGTACAAAACTTTGTTAACCGACCATCGGCTTCCACCTCCTCGGCCAGTAGCCGAGGAGTGTTTGTCCTACTTTATAAAACCTTTATGAGGGCAAAGATTTACAACAAACAAGGCAATCTGGCCATACGGTTTTATAAACAAAGGTACGCAGAGAGTTATATTACTATTTAACAGAACAAATGTCTTCCAAAGAAAATAGTCTCGCTATCGGTTCCTTTCTTTGGGTTGTCATGCTAAGCATGATCATTAAACCTCAGCTCTAATATAAGAGCAAAATATCGAGGATTTAGTTTGGGAGGCCAGTTAATAGCCCCCGGTAGTGTTTGGCAACAGTCGGGGTCAAGCCGTAAACACTTCGGCCAATGTTATGAACGGCCCATCATTTAACATAGTCATCGGATCGCTGACTAGTTTACGCTTATTGTGAAAGTCAGTTTTCGGCTTTCTCCACTGAGGTGCTTAACCATGTGAGCTGGAAGCACAATCGCAGTGGTTCTCCCTTTGCACGCCTAGCCGAACAAACCAGAACGTAGGAAGCAAGTGCAGGAGCCGGGCAACCCAACTATTGACCGAAGACACAATTCGAAACCGATGCATATAGCAATATCTGAGAATGTTTTTGCCGAATCCCTGAAGGTGTCCGGTGTTGCACTGTGAGACTAATGCTGGAAAAGCACAAATAGTTTAAAAGTGCCAAAAAAGCTTGGAAAACCAAGAAACATCAGTCAAAACATGACGTTCGAACAAGATCAAGTGTTCGGTGCCAATCCAAAAATAGGTCTTAGAAAAAGAAGTGCTTCTGTCGTGCTTTAACATGATACATCCTATCTCAAGACTTCGAGCGGGTCAGCCTACGGCTTCAACCTCCCATCCCGAGGGCGGAGTACTTCTCATCAGGCCAGTTTAGCAAACTAAACTCTAGCGGCTTTGAGAGAGAAATTAGGCTCCCCGGCTAGTGACCGCACACTCCTGTCGAAAAAGGGAGTGATAAATAATAATAATAATAATAAAACTTTGCAATGACTAAGAAGAAGAACACTTATTATAAAACGGCTCAAATAAACTTAAGAGCCCCCAAGTGACTTGAGTAAAAGAATGATTCCATGTACCGAAGTACTTATATCATATCTATGTTCAACCGAACTTTAAACGCGTCTTAACCAACCGTCGGCTTCTCCCTCTTCGGTCAAGGACCGAAAAGTGTTATGTACTCCATCGATCGAGAATATCAACGGTGTTTCCAATAACCAGGCAATCAGGCCATGAGGCTGTAACAAACAAAGCGCGCTCAGGGAACTTATGCTATATTACTGCGAAGAGTAACAAGCATCTTCGAAGAAAATAGTACCCCCACCGATACCTTTCTTCGGTGCTCATTCTTATTATGACACTTGTGCAATAGATTTTTTGTACTCATGAGTTCCGTTGTGTGCCGACCATCATTGAAAACTATAAGAGCGCTAGCTTTCGGCTTCACCGAGTCTGAGGTCTGGCTCGGGCGACCCGATCATGACAATCGCAGAGGTGCTCCCTTTACTCCCTAGCCGAACAATCGGGAATGTAGGGGTAAACACAGGAGCGAAGCAAACCAGCTTGCAAATCGCTTAAGTCAATATAGTGCATATTGTGGCGTAATACACGAACAAGGAACGAAGCCGTACAAGTATAATCATATGCAAGAGGCAAAACTTCATGAAGGAAGCCCCCAAATGAATTGGGTATTTGAATTTATGCGTCACAAACAAAGTTTGGACAAGGAAATTTTTTACAAGCAACTTTTTTCCAAAAAAGTATAATGCTTGGTCAAACCGAACACAAGTTAGAAATTAAAGCTTTGAGCATGAAAGCGACTTAGCTGGTTAATGTGTTCGTTATTGATGACGCGGTCCGAGCTTGATGCGGGGCAAGGTTCCATCCCCCAAGCCGGTCCGGAGGTGGCGGAGCGGAGAGCTCAACACGCCGAAGTGGTGACATAGCACGGTCAATGCAGACCGACAGAGTGACGCCGAAGTCCCTGGATCATTTTCCTGTGCACAAAAAATAGTGCAAACCAGAGATAATAGTAATAATGATAATTAAAAAAATGTTGCATAATAAATAATTTATGCAAAGTGAGGAATAGAAGAAATATGGCCTGGCGCCGAAGTCAATGTCGATGCAGGGCGTCGGCGTGATGTAGTAAAGGCGTGGCAAAGCCTGAATTCACAGGCCGGTCCGAGCTCCGGATGCGGCGTTCGCCGGACTATGTACGGAAACTGATCAAACCACCACGCGACCGTCGTTAATGCGGTCACCATTTGATAGACCTATGTACATATCATGGACAAACTAGAGTAATAATTCCTTGGGAAAAATGAACCCAAACAAGCAAAAAATACTGGGATTAATAGCACCTAGTTTATTTGTTGTAGCAATCCGAAGGAAGGCGATTCCCAAAATTGGGACTCGCTCCGCACACCCATTGCCTGATGGGCGATAAAACGACGGCATGGCAATGCTGATAAAGGTTGACTCGCCGAGGCAAAGCCCTCGGCCTAGCTAACGTGACGGAGTTGGTCGGCTAGTGACGCCGAAGCGTCCGGAGTAGGTTGATGAAGAGATGGCGAAGCCCCCGGTCCAGCCGAGATGTCGAAGCCTCGACGTCAGCCGATGAGTCGAAGTAGGTTGGCATGATGGACACCAGCTTGAAGAAGCAATAGTGCGGCCCTGTCGATGCAGGTTGTGACGTGGTCGATGCCGGCTTGATGAAGCGACCGTGCGGCGATGCCGGTATGCCCGTTCCGTATAATCCATGGGGCGGCGATGTTGGTGATGATTATCCTTTGCGATGCCAGACTCTTGTTTGGCTTGCCGAGATGATGATCCGAAGAAGTTGAGCTCGGCTAAAGTGACGACGTGTCTAGCGCAGGTCGGCAGCCGTGGAGTAATATTGCCGGACTGGTTTGACACCAGCATGATGTTGAAGATCAAGTTCAAAAGATCTTCAAGTTAGTGGGATGTGTTCGGCAACAAAACACAATACCCCATACAAAACTTCCTTCAAAAGGGATGTCCGAAATCCTGTTCATAAAAAAGATGAACTCGGGTCGGATTCGTTTTCGCGAAGAAAACAGATCCGAAAACTGATGCACTAATCGGAAGGTTCCCGGAGTTTGGATGGTCGGATTGAGCTGAAATTTTGAGAGGTGGTAGATATAGGAATTCCGCAGCCGATCAACTGTTGGATCTTCCAAAGGACGTCCGATCTAGAAGCTGGACACCACGCCCTAAACTCATCCAAATTCCTGTCCAGATTTGACAGGGCTCCGGTATATCGTGGATGACAGAGATGCCTCCATCGGAACTCGACGAAATTTTCCAGGGTTGTTGTAGACTCAATTACGCACAATTCCACCAAAGGGATCGTCAAAGCGATACTAGAGGAGGTGGTGGCGGCAGATACGAGTTCGCTGTCCAAAAAAAACAGTATGGTCGCTTGAGGGCAATGTTGACGTTGAGCCCCCGAGCTCCATAAATAATTCCTCCGTGATCTTGATAGAGATCGGAGTTGATGTTTGATGAAGGCCCTCGTCCGATCATGGTGATCCGAACACGGGGCGCAATTCTTGGTCGAACCAAGGTGACCAGTCGAACTGGTGACGAAGACGCCGAAGTCGCAGTTGATCTACAGGCGAGCCATCGATCCTTTTGTCGATCACACAGCAGAACTCTCAATTAAAGCACCAATGTCGGTGTCAAAACCGGCGGATCTCGGGTAGGGGGTCCCGAACTGTGCGTCTAGGCCGTATGGTAACAGGAGGCAAGGAACACGATGTTTTACCCAGGTTTGGGCCCTCTTGATGGAGGTAAAACCCTACGTCTTGCTTGATTAATATTGATGATATGGGTAGTACAAGAGTAGATCTACCACGAGATCAAGGAGGCTGAACCCTAGAAGCTAGCCTATGGTATGATTGTTGATGTGTATGTTGTATATGCTATCGACTAGCCTGGCCCTGGTTTATATAATGCACCAGAGGCCTAGGTTAACAAGAGTCCTAGCCAAATACGCCGGTGGGGAGAAGTCCTTGTCTTGATCGCCAAGTCTTTGTGGAATCTTCCTTGTATGCGGAAACTTTCCGAACTGGCCCATGAGTATACGGCCATGGGGGGCCTCGTCCCAATCTAATAGATCGGGAGACAACGTGGTGAGTACCCCCTAGTCCAGGACACCGTCACCCACCCTACCGGCAATGAGGGGGGGATTTCCCCCGCCCCGCCGGCAACGAGACAGAGGACATCGCCGGCTCCGTCGAGGCCCCGCCCCACTGCCAACGAGGCCGTGCCACACAGAAAACGAGGAAGAGTAGAACACGGTAGGTTGCCGCGGCTCGGGTCCAAGTAATGCCACCGCTGCTACCCTCCGGTTGAAGCCAAGCTAGGCGGGTTGACCATTGATGGCCGATTAGCGTCTTGGCGGCGACATGGAGTCAGAGAGCTATGTTGGAGAACGACGTTGCTTCAGTTACTTAACTGCAGGTGCAATTGGGTCACTGGCATGTGGGCCCAAGAGGCATCTGGCCCACATGTAAGTGACGCAACTGCACCTACTGTTATGTCACTAAAGCTCAGTCTGCTGGAGAAGAAGCTTCTGTTCGGCTCAGCCGGACATGGGTGCTATGGTTAAGTTATTATACCTCCAGCGCACCCCTTTTTAGTTGAAGAATGTATGAAATGTAATGAAATCTGGCATGTTTATATGAAATCCGGTAGTGTATGTATGAATTTAGTTCGATTTTTTTTGAATTCTTGTATCACTGGCATTGGATGAACAGGCAAAACAATACGTACTAGCATTATTCCCAGGGTGATCACCTTGTTTGCAGCAGTTTCACATGTACTCCCTTCGGTCCTTTTTGGTCTGCATATAAGTTTTATCTGAAGTCAAAGTATCTCTACTTTGACCAATCTTACAAAAAAAAGTATCAACATTCACAATGTAAAATCAATTGACTTGAAAGAAATCTAATATGCTAAGTAAAAAGGAACAGAGGGAGTACAAAATTTAGCGTTCCTGTACATTGCAATCAACACACAGGCCTGGCTATTCATAGAGAACATTCAAAACAATCGATGATTATGCATCTCAGCGATACACATGTCAGAGCCAATATTTACTTCACAACTAAATAATAAAGAAAAATTGATAGATGCTGCTAACAACAAAGGGCGTCCCATTCAAAAATATCAAACGCATGTCTTGTTGCTAACATCAATGAGCAAAATTTGACAAGGTTGTCCCATTCCAAAATGTCAAATGTGTGTTGTTTTGCGTACATCAATGAGCAAACTTTGACAAGGTTTTCCCATTCCAAAATATCAAATGCCTACGATTGTGGAATGGGCAGGGTTTGCCATCAGTTCGGACATTGACATGGCACCTCGTGCAAAATAAACCAGTTGTTCTTTTTGTGCATTTCCACCAAAATCAACCAAATTCGTGCATAGCTTGTATGATTTCGCCTTTATATGTTGCAACGCCTTGAACATATCGGCACCTCCTTTCTTGTGGTGGAAATTAATGATTCAAGAATATTCGATGTATTCATGAACATTTTGTGCAGTTCCCATTGAAATCAAGCTGAGCACCCCTGTTTGCATAAATACAAAAAAGTGATTAGTATAAAGCAAACTGTACTATGAATTGATAGTTTAAACAGTCAACCAACATGATCCATGCAGAGCACACATTTAAAAAAATGGAACTCACCGGAAGGAGTTGTAAAACAACATTGTACTGGCCATCACAGCAACAAAGATGCAGATCCGTGAGTCCTTCTGAGCTGAAGTCAGTTTGTTCTTGTGGGCAATAATGTAACCATCCTTCAACTGATCCCTTCTTAAGAAGAGAGGCTTGGCTTCTTTATCCTGGCATAATCAAAACTAGGCACTTCACATACTCCATATTCTTCTTCAGAGGAGGATGATCCTGTTGTGCAAAGACAAGAGGACAACTAAATGCTGGAATTCCTGTTTGCTCGAAAAAAAGGAAAGGAAATATTTAAAACAACACAGATGAAGCACTTCTCAAGGACAACACCACTTTCTCATGATAGTATCAAAACAGTAGCACAACACCAATAGAGATGAGAAAGCTCAATCATATGGATGAAATCCGTGGGTGAGTACCAACCTTTGTCAGGAGGCTTATTGTGTAGAGCATACAGATCAAGCACTCCCCCGGACCATCTGTTGTTATCTACTGTGGTTGCCATGCTTACTATATATTACTCAATTAGTTTAATGTTTCCAACATCTTCTTATGCAGTTTCACTAAAATGTATAGTATCTTCGAAGAAGATCCCTGTTTGCACAAGTAGAGATAATTACATATTACATTAAGAGTGGCATCAAATCAGTGGCAAAACAATTGCTCGTTCCATCCATAGAAATAAATTAGGATGCAAAACTATATCATTACTTGTGTCATCATAGTTCCTGTGCTTCATTACAGCACTGGGAGTTGATTTTTTTCTTCCGCTTGTTCTTCCCCTCCATCACTTGGTTCAATAACAGACAAGCTTCGCCTTCAATGTAAGATTTGGCATGTCAATTAGGGAGCACAAGTATAGCACTAAAAAACGACATTAATTTTCAGATGAAAGTGGCAAAATACAGGCCAACAGTTGTGAAATATCCTTATCTTACCTCAATGGGATATTACGGTGCACATACAGATTGGAAGTCTTGTCTCCATTTGTGTAGTTCCCTAAAATCAAGGAACATTAGCGTACAAGTAGCACAACATATGAAAGCACACTGCACAATCATGTGAAAGAAGGATAGTACTGACCTCTCATGACGTGGAATTCAAACAACTCACAAGAAGAAGATCTGAACCAAATTTGCCAACACAGATAGGAAGTAAGATCTCCTGTTGTGCAATTCCACTAAGATCAAGCAATCAAGCAACATTGTTGGTGTGACATTTTGGTTGAAGTGCACAAAACACTCTTAAAACAAAAGTGTTTTGTGCAGTGCAACAAAAGGTCACAATAGCAACGAGGTGAAGTAGATAACCCTGTTTACACAGAGGTGCAAAGGAAACAACTAGTGATCAATAACGGTGGATGACACCGAAGCCAACAAAAAGAAGCATCTAACTTATCTTTATGGGAAAGAAAGCAAGATAGTAGCATTTCTCAAACGGTGGTATTGATTAATATTAATAGAGAGATTATATTAACAATAAAATTCGTTAAACATGTAATTTGCTTTTAACTATGGCATTGCATCAACTTTCCAGCGGCATTATTTGAGGGTGTTTGTTTACAGGGAAATTTTGGTGTAGGGACTAAAAAAGTCCGTGTCAGTCCCATCTAAACCAAACAGGAGGGACTTTTAGGGACTAAAGAAAGAAGACCCCGAGGGAGAGTCTTTTTGGGACTTTTTCCAACAGATGCCCCTGCCTCGCATCGCAGCTTGTCTCTATTAGTTCATTACTAGGAGTAACATCATCTTTTAGCATGTCAATTAATAACCTATAGTCCATGTTTAGTCCCTGGAACCAAGCAGGTAGGGACTAGGGAGTTTTTAACCAAGCAGGGCCTTAGATTAACAACAGCTAAAGAGTTGCACGGGACAGTGGACGCACTAGCACCATGTGCATCTACCAATGTATGAAGGGGTGATGCACAGCCTGTTGCAACAAAGAACAAAAACAACCAAGGAGCATATTTGTGTTGGTCCCAGTTTTGTTATCTTTAGACACCTTTCCCTATGTGAGCGCAACAAATCTAGTCCCGCTCAAACTCTACAGCCTTGTCCCCAAAAACAAAAGATCAGTTCATTACAGATGTGTGTACTGCGTTTGTCATTGTTTCCCCTTTTCGACCAACGTAGGTGTCAGGACCCCGATTCTAAGTCACACTGATCTAGCATGTAACACGTCATATCACTTTGCGGCCTCACGCACGGTATTCCCACGGGTGTCGCCTTACCTAGCCCGGGACCGTTTGCGCCTTTTGGCTCACGTATATGATAGTGTCGCTAGCATCCATATGACAGAGAACCTGGGCCGACATGACTAGTCGTGAACCCAAAGTGGCACTAACTTACGGGGACAGGCATACATGAAACAACATCGAGCATGTCGTTCATCAGCATGTGAATCCGGGCTGTAGCAACTGGGCTAACAGGACTTCGGGAATCCGGGCTGTAGCAGGCTAGCAGGACTCCAGAAGTCACCGCGTGACATTTCCCCGAAGGGACAGACACGGGAACGATCTGAATCACATGCCGGCCAGTCTAAGTGTTACGAAGCAGTGGTGCTGGGCTAGCAAAACTCCGGTGAACCGAGATGTAGTGGACTACCGTGGCTCAGTGGAAGCACCAGACTACATTTCCCGATAAGAGAGGCTACCAAGGATAGACAACTAGGTTGTCGGATCCCACACATAGCAATACATGTCACACGTATGCATAACATGAAAGTATGTGCTGTACAACATGGCATCACAGCATAACTCAAACTCATATAGATAAAGGCCCAGAAGGGCCACATAGCATTTAATACAAACAGGGGTCTCATGACCCATCATTCAGAGCATACAAGCAACAGAAGCATTACATGTCTGAGTACAGACAACTACAAAATAAAAAGGCTGAGAAGCCTGACTATCTACAAGACCCTCCCAAGGTACAAGATCGTAGCTGAGGTAACAAGCTACTCGTTGAAGCCCAAGCGGAACTACTAGTGAGACAGCTGTCTCATCTGCAAAACATAAATTAAGCAAACGTGAGTACAAAGGTACTCAGCAAGACTTACATCAGATCCTATCATACATGCATTAGTATCAAGAAGGCATTGTGGGGTTTAGTTGCAGCAAGCCAGCTTTGACTCAGTGGCTATCATGTTCTACGACTACGAGTAAGTTCGTTGAGGTGAGAAAACGCACACGAGTCCACTAATCACCACATCAGTACACTACTATGGATTCATTCCCGTCTCCCTACGAGAAGGCCACCCACAGCACTCACACCTGTCTTGAGCATTTTAGAGTATCCAATTTAAGTTGTCTATGTACCACGTAAGCATCCAAGAAGTCCATAACCACATACCCGGCTATTCGAATAGATCATGATAACCCTGCAGGGGTGTACTTCTTCACACACACTCTTGCCACTTACCACCATGCACACGTCGTGTATCTCGGCAACCTTCAAACGGAAGCCTGGCGAGGGAGTCGGCCATGACTTGACTAACCATGCAAGACTCTAGTCCAGGTTTATCGCCTATTCGGGTTCCATCCGCAAGGAGATCCGGCCGAGGTTTCGCTCACGACCCCAAACGATGTGAGCAGGGTTCCCAAGCCCACCATCCGGGTGACACTTGGTACACCGTGCCACCTGTGCCTAGTCTGTCCCAAGCCCACCCTATTGGGTGCCACTTGGTAGAAGAATAACACTGCCTACAAACACCAGAAACTAGTTGCGACTCCTGGACAGAGACCAGGTCGGTTAATAAGTCGAGAGGGGTCGAGTTACCGGAACCCAATGTGTGGTAGTATCTAGTCATTGGAAAACATACACAGAACTCAGTTCTTAGGAACGGTTCCAGTGAGACAACCCACCATGTACTCTTACATGGCCTCTCACTGCTACCTTTACCAAATCGTGTTCACATACTTAACTCTCAACATCAGAACATAGCATTGCTCTCCAATTCATTTCCAATGAATCAGACCTGACATACTCTAAGCAATAGCATGCAATGCATGGTAGGAACACAACATGGCTCAATCAACTCCTACACATGCTAGTGGGTTTCAACTATTTACTGTGGCAATGACAGATCATGCAGAGGAATGGGTTCAACTACCGCAGCATAAAGTAGCAGTTGAATCGTTGTTATCCTAATGCAATAAAAGAGAGCAGGAGCGAGAGAGTAGGATTGTATCGGAATGAACAAGGGGGTTTGCTTTCCTGGTAGATCAACAGGGGGCACTGCTCCTCTGACAGGTACTCTGGATCGGTCTCCGGAGCAAGACCTATCGAGAAGGAACGGTGTTGGCAATCAATACACGAGCATATGCAACAATATGATGCATGAACATGCCATGAAGATGTGATGTTGTTTGAGCTAATGCAACTTGCATTCATTTGGTTGAAGTCCATTTGAACCAAAGGTTCAAATGCATCTCCAAAATAAGCTCTTATAAATGCCATTCATGTGTTTTCACCTATACAGTTGGTATAAGTTGGTTTGTCATGCATGAAAATGGTACGGGTGGATAGATTGCATTTTTATGATAATTTTTCATATATAAATTATTTCAATCTGAGCTACGATTGAATTTCTATGAATTTTTGAAGTTTATATCATTTTCTAGAATTTCCTGATTTGTTTTAATACTAGAAAAGAATAACTGCGTCAGCATTGTGTCATGCCTGCGTCAGCAGGTCAAGGCGCTGACCAGGTCAAACCTGACGTGTGGGGTCCACACGTCAGTGTCACAATTAACTAACATGGTTAGTTAACACTAATACTAACCTAACTACAAATTAGCTGGGCAAGACCCACATGTCAGTGTCAGGGTTAATTAGCTAAATAGTGATTAGCCCTAAGCTAATCACCTAACCCACGGGGCCCACCTAACGGGCCGGCGAGGTCAAACCAGTCAACCCGCCGGCGTTTAGCCGCCTGCGAGGCCGAATGCGGCGGAGGGGCACGGGATTCGCCCTCCGGTGACCATTTGGGCGGCGGAGACCACGGGCGAGGAGCTGGAGCTCGTCCGCGTTGTTTGGAGCAAATGGGAGGTTGTGGGGGTGCCGGAGCTCGCCGGAAATGAGCTCGAGGCAGCGGCCAGAGTTTGGCCGAGTGCGCGCGCACGGCAGGAGCTGCGGAGCGGCGAATTGGCCTTCTGGGAGGCTGCTGAGAGTGGTGGCATGCGCGGGCGCGAGCTACGGTGACTCTGGCCACGACGGTGAGGATCCACGGCGGCGTGACCGCTCAGGTCCGGTGGTTAGCACGGCTACGGTGCACGAGTGACAAAACGGAGAGGGGAAAACAGCGGCGAGGCTCACAACGGATCCGGTGGAGGCGTCAGCGAGCTCGGGGGAGGTCCATCGCGGGTAGAACGGCGACGGCGATCTCGGGCGGCCGAAGGTGAAGACGACGGCAATGGCTTCTCCACAGGGCGTCCGGAGATGCATGGCTTGACGGAGAAGACGAGGAAGACGGCGCGGAGCTCGTGGGCACGACGGAGGGGCGAGGCCGTGGCGGTGGGCGCGGCAACGGCGAACGGCGGCGACGGCAGCGCTCGGGCAGGGCGAGAAGGAGAGACAGAGGAGAGGATGAGGGCGAGGGAGAATGCAAGAGAGGTCGGGGGGTTGTGTGACGCTCGTAGCGGCCTCCAGCAGCAGCGACAAGCAAGAGCTGGCCGATCGCGTGCGCGCGCGCCGCGGCCACACGCCCTCCTGCCTACTGGCAGGAGGTTAGGCATGACTGGCGCCTGGGCCTCGAGTAGTTTCTCCCCTTTTTTCTATTATGTTTTCTTTTCTATTTTCTGACATTTGTTTCTGATTTAATCATAATACTAAATCATTTTCTTTTCTTCTGACAATTTTTACAAGGACTTAAGGAATTATTCCAAAGCCCCTCACCAAATTTCAGAATTTTTGGACATATATAAAATATATAACATATATATATATATATCCAACGCAAATAATTATTGCATTTATTCCAAATGGCCAAAATAAATATTTATGAGCTCCTAAAAATATTGGTTTGAATTTTACCTCTAACCAATATTTTCAGAGAGCAACATGAACATTTTCTTGGACCTTTTTGGAATAATTTTTTTCTGGGTCATTTCCAAAAATGATTTCTGAGAGTTTCACAAATCCCCATTTCAAATTTAAATTGAATTTAAACATGATGGTCACAAGAAGTCTAGCCTAGGTCATACCAGAACTAGGGATGTGACTACTCGCCCCCACTCGAAAGAATCTCGTCCCGAGATTCAGGAGTTGGCGGAAAGAAAGTGGGGTACTCAAGTCGAAGACGGTCTTCTCGCTCCCAGGTAGCTTCTCTCTCTGAATGATGAGACCACTGAACCTTGAGAAACTTGATGTTATGACGTCGAGTGACACGCTCTGCTTGATCCAGAATGCGAACGGGGTACTCTCGATAAGTGAGGTTATCTTGGAGATCAAGCGTTTCGTGGTCCACTCCGTGGATGGGATCTGAGAACCAACGCCTGAGTTGAGAGACGTGGAAGACATCATGAACTCGAGAAAGATGTGGGGGTAGTTCCAAATGGTAGGCAACCTGAAATCACAAGTGCTCCCTGGGTGATTTTGGTAATTAATGTCAACATATCTCTTGTTGGACTAATGTTTCTACCTACTATGTTTCAGACAAGTTCAACAATGGAGTGGCATGGACTAGAGGATGTGGAACCCCTTCAATATGCTAAGGACAAAGGATTGGCTCAAGCTCAAAGCTCAGGACTCTACATTTTCTATTTTGGTGATCCAAGATCACATTGAGTCCATAGGAAAGCCAATACTATTAAGAAGGGATGAGGTGTTGCTTAATGTCTTGCTTGCTCTAAGTGCTTAGTGATATGCTCCAAAGCCCTCAACCACTTTCTCACTTCCAAATATGTCCCACACCAAATATCCAACTCGGCCCCACCGATTCTTTCTATCTGGAGCCGCCGAGTTCATTTGACATAGCCACTGTGAGAAACCCTAATCAGTTCGATCTCACTGATAGGGATCTCGGTCTCACCGAGATGGGCTTGCAAACTCTCTATTACCTATTGCAATATTTTCAGTCCCACCGAGATATGCAATCGGCCCCACTGAGTTTGCTTGGCCAACTCTTGGTTTCGCTTATTACCCAAATCGGTCCCACCGAGTTTGAGTAATCGGTCAAACCGAGTTTTGGATTTACCCTAACCCTATCACATTGGTCCCACTGAGTTGATCCAGCCGGTCCCACCGAAACACCTAACGATCACATTATGAACCAAATCGGTCTGGCCGAGTTTCATGATTCGGTCCCACCGAGTTTGGTGATTTGTGTGTAACGGTTAGATTTTGTGTGGAGGCTATTTATACCCCTCCACCCACTCTTCATTCATGGGGAGAGCCATCAGAACATGCCTACACTTCCAATACATATTTTCTGAGAGAGAACCACCTACACTTGTGTTGACGTCAAGATATTCCATTCCAACCACATAAATCTTGACCTCTAGCCTTCCCCAAGTTGCTTTCCACTCAAATCTTCTTTCCACCAAATCCAATCCTGTGAGAGAGATTGAGTGTTGGGGAGACTATCATTTGAAGCACAAGAGCAAGGAGCTCATCATCAACACACCATTTGTTACTTCTTGGAGAGTGGTGTCTCCTAGATTGGCTAAGTGCCACTTGGGAGCCTCCGACAAGATTGTGGAGTTGAACCAAGGAGTTTGTAAGGGCAAGGAGATCGCCTACTTTGTGAAGATCTACCCTAGTGAGGCAAGTCCTTCGTGGGCGACGGCCATGGTGGGATAGACAAGGTTGCTTCTTCGTGGACCTTTCATGGGTGGATCCCTCCATGGACTCGCGTAACCGTTACCCTTCGTGGGTTGAAGTCTCCATCAACGTGGATGTACGATAGCACCACCTATCGGAACCACGGATAAAAAATCACCGTGTCTCTCCAAATTGCGTTTGCACACTCCAATCCCTCCTTTTTACATTCTTGCAACTTGCATGCTTTACTTTCCGCTGCTCATATACTCTTTGTATGCTTGGATGCTTGCTTCATATGTATTGTGAATGTTTAAACTTGTGCTCAAACTCCACATGAACCTAAAGAATTAAAAACTGCAACTTTTCTTGATTAGAGTCTATTCACCCCCCCTCTAGACACCTCTTCTCGATCCTTTCACAACCTCTCCTCGTTTAGCGAAAATGAGAAAATGACCAACATAACGAGGAGCCAACTTGCCCTTGATACCGAAACGATGGGTACCCTTCAAAGGGGTAACTCGAAGGTAAGCTTTGTTGCCAACTTCATAAGCCACTTCCTTATGACGATGGTCATACTGGCTCTTTTGACGAGATTGGGCTGTTTTCAAATTCTCACGAATGATGCGAACTTGCTCTTCTGCCTCCTGGATCATGTCCGGTCCAAAGAATTTTCTTTCACCGGTTTCTGACCAGTTCAAAGGTGTTCGACATCTTCGTGCATACAGAATCTCGAAAGGAGCTTTCTTGAGACTGGATTGGTAGCTATTGTCATAAGCAACCTCGGCGAAAGGAAGACACTTCTCCCAATCCATACCGAATGAGATAACGCAAGCTCTAAGCATGTCTTCGAGAATTTGGTTGACCCGTTTCACCCGACCACTTGACTGAGCGTGGAAAGCGGTACCGAAAGAAAGATGTGTTCCCATGGCAGTCTGGAAACTCTCCCAGAAATGAGAAGTGAAAAGACTACCACAGTCTGAATTGATCTCTAGTGGAACACCATGAAGTGACACTATTCGAGAAATATATAAGTCAGCGAGCTGACTAGCAGTGATACTCTCTCGAACAAGTAGGAAGTGAGCCACTTTGGAAAGACGGTCAATGACTACGAAGATAGAATTATTCCCTCTCTTGGTCCTGGGAAAGCCGATGATGAAGTCCATACCTAATTTATCCCATTTACACTCGGGAATAGCTAGAGGCTGAAGGGTGCCAGCAGGCCTTTGATGCTCTGCCTTAACGCAACGACAAACGTCGTAGTTAGCAATGAACTGAGAAATTTCTCTCTTCATCCTAGTCCACCAGAACCTCTGGCGTAGGTCCTAATACATCTTAGTACTACCGGGATGAATAGTGAGAGGAGATTCATGGGCCTCCTTAAGGATTAGTTGTCGAATATGCTCCTTCTTGGGGACCACCAGGCGATTCCCAAAGAAAACAACACCTCGATCATCTATAGAGAAGCTACCAGCAATACCCTTGGCAATGTTTCTCTTGATCCGGGTAATCCCCGTATCATGCTTCTGGGCTTCTATGATATGATCCATAAGAGTAGATTTCGCCACCAAGATAGAAAGGAATCCATGAGGAGCAATGTGAAGGTTAAGCTTATAGAATTCCTCATGGAGAAGTGGTTGGCCCTATTGCAACATGAGATTGTTGCAATAGGACTTACGACTTAGTGCATCAGCCATGACATTGGCATTGCCTGGGGTGTAAGTGATCCCTAAGTCGTAATCTGAGATCAACTCCAACCAACGTCTTTGTCTAAGGTTCAAATCCGGTTGGGTGAAGATATACTTGAGACTCTGGTGATCGGTGTAGATCTCGCAATGTTTACCAAGAAGGTAATGTCACCAGGTCTTAAGTGCATAGACTACGTCTGCAAGCTCTAGATCATCTGTAGGATAATTCTCCTCATGTGGATGCAACCGTCAAGATGCATAGGCAATCACATGGCGATCTTGCATAAGAATGCAACCTAGTACTTGTCGTGAGGCATCACAATAGATAGTAAAGTCCTTAGTGAAATCCGGTGGCACAAGTATGGGAGCAGAAGTCGGGCGTCTTTTCAGTTCCTCAAAACTATGCTCACACTATGGGGACCACTCAAACTTTTTATCTTTCTTGAGAAGTTCCGTGAGAGGTTTGGCCACTTTGGAGAAGTTCTCAATGAAGCGGCGACAATAATTGGCTAGGCCAAGGAAACTCCTAACTTGCTTAACCATTTCAGGCAAAGTCCAATCAAGAACGGACTGAACTCTCTCGGGATTGACAGCAATGCCCTTACCAGATATCACGTGGCCTGGGTAGGTCACTTCTGGCAAACAAAATTCGCACTTGGAGAACTTGGCATAAAGGCGGTGCTCTTTGAGTTTCTCTAACACAAGTCTAAGATGTTCGACATGCTCTTCCTCGCTCTTCGAGTCAATAAGAATATCATCGAGGTAAACCATGATGAACTTATCTAAGTACTTCATGAAGATCGAGTTCATCAAGCGAGAGAATGTAGCTGGAGCATTGGTTAGACCAAAGGACATGACGGTGTACTTGTACTGGCCATAACAAGTGACAAAAGCCGTCTTAGGAATTTCCCCATTTCTGATCTTGATTTGGTGGTAGCCTAACCTCAAATCCATCTTTGAAAAGACTGAGGATCTAGCGAGCTGATCATACAGGTCGTTGATCCTGGGGAGCGGATACTTGTTCTTTATCGTGACCAAATTAACGGGACGATAATCTACAACCATTCGGTCCATAGCATCCTTCTTCTTGACGAAGAGGATGGGGCAGGCCCAAGGAGAAGAACTAGGACGGATGAAACCCTTTTGCAAAGACTCATCAAGCTGTTTCTTAAGCTCAGCTAGCTCTAAGGGTGCCATCTTGTAAGGTCTCCTAGAAATTGGGGTGGTTCCTGGGATAAGATCTATGACAAACTCTACATCTCTGTTAGGTGGAATACCTGGCAGTTCCTTAGGAAAGACATCCGGAAAGTCACGGACTACCGGGATATCCTCAAGGTCCAGAAGATGGATGGCATTAAGAGAATAGAGCTAACACTTTGCAACTCTAGTGGAGAGAGTGACTATCTTGCCAGATGGATGTGTAAGCTGAATAGACCTGGTGAAACAATCAATCTTGGCATAATGGGCTTTCATCCAGTCCATACCCAAGATGATCTTAATATCTGTAGACTTGAGGTCTATAAGTGATGCAAGGAATACAAGTATGTCAACAAGGATTTCATTACCATGGCTTACACTAGAAGTTTGCCATTTGGATCCAGGAGTTTGAATGACTAGTGGAGAGGGCATATCACAAAATGAAATGTTGTGCAAGTTAGCATAGCTTTCAGAAATGAAGGAGTGAGATGCTCCAATGTCAAACAGAACCGATGCTGGATGGCAGTTCACAAGGAGTGTACCAAGAACGACATCTGGATCATCATGAGCGTCTTTAGCTGAGACGTGATGCACATGTCCACGTTCAGTGGAAGCTGACTTGACACTGATCATCTTGCGTGATGGCTTACCACGAAGAACAGACTCCTCGGGCTGGGGTGGAGCATAGTTGGCTTGAGAGCACTCACGTGCATAGTGTCCTGGCTCTCCACATGTGAAGCAAGTCCCTGAAGTAGGACGTGGACCCGCATTGACAAGCGGTCTACTAATAGGCCTAGGTGGAGCGGACAACTTGACTGGGGGAGGTACCACATAAGATGGCCTCGATGAACAACCGGGTGGAAGAGCAGAGTTCAGAACCCAAATCCGGCGCTTCTGAGAACTAGAGCTGGAGGAAGAACCCAAATCACGGGTGTGCTTACGAGACTCCTCGTAAGTGAGCTAAGTTGTCTCTGCATTAGTGGCCTTGTTCACAAGATCCTGGAATGTATTGCAATGGTGCAAGTGAAGATCACGATGCAACTTGGGGTTGAGACCCTTAGAGAACCTAGCCTGCTTCTTGGCGTCTGTGGACACCTCCTCTGTAGCATAGCGAGCGAGGTTCTCAAACTCTCTACTGTAAGCATCAACATCCATCTTATCCTGAGTGAAACTACAGAACTCTTCTCTCTTGCGGTCAATGAGAGCCTGAGGAATGTGATGCTCATGAAAAGCCTCAGTGAAATCTCTCCAGGTAGGTATCTGGCTAGCTGGAAGCATAGCCTCATAGTTCTGCTACCAAATACTAGCAGGACCTTCCAGGTGATAAGCAGCACTGGTGACCTTGTCACCTTCAGCTACGTTCGCAGAACGCATCTTGATAGTGATACTATGGAGCTAGTTATCGGCATTGAGTGGCTCAATGGAATGATGGAAGGTAGGTGGTTTCAGGCCAATGAAGTCATGAATGGACGCAGACTCTTTGTACTTATGGGCGGTGTTCTCCTCAATATGTGCTAACAAGCGATTAGACTCTCACCTGTTCTTCTCCATCTCTAACATGAACTCTGCCAATGAAGGCTGGTCGGGAGGATCCTCATCCCTACCATCTCCTTGGTTCCGGCTACGAGCAATAGAACTTCGGTTAACTGATGGCATCCTGAAGAACCAACAAAGGAAACAAGGATGGATTCAACATCATCATAAGGATGTAGAATATAGTACAAGGAAAATACTATCTCTTGAACTCCTAGGACAACTCCGGCAGCATAATGGCAGTAAAATGCTCAAAATGAGACATCCTGCAAATGATGAGGTAGTACCATACTCAACATCATCACTCAAGGTTCTGTGATAGTACTAAACAGACTACACCAGGAATACTCGAAAACTGGAATATGACTGATCAACCAATCCTAAGAGACTATGGAGTAGTAACTCGTGATCCTGATAAACGGAAGAGAAAGCCTAGTTCCTTAACCCCATAGGAAAGATAGGATGACTCAGATCAGAAGGCATGAGGTATAAGGAGTAAAAATAGCCTTGCGTTCCCTTCCACAATCAATTCCCTTATATAACTAAAGAATTTCTAGACTCAACTTCAACCAGTTTGGCTTGGTAATCCTACAGGCAGTCAGGCTCTGATACCAAAGCTGTCAGGACCCTGATTCTAAGTCACACCGGTCTAGCATGTAACACGTCATATCACTTTGCGGCCTCACGCACGGTATTCCCACGGGTGTCGCCATACCTGGCCCGGGACCATTTGCACCTTTTGGCTCACGTATATGATAGTGTCGCTAGCATCCATATGACAGAGAACCCGAGCCGATATGACTAGTCATGAACCCAAAGTGGCACTAACTTACGGGGACAGGCATACATGAAACAACATCGAGCATGTCGGTCATCAGCGTGTGAATCCGGGCTGTAGCAACTGGGCTAACAGGACTCCGGGAATCTGGGCTGTAGCAGGCTAGCAGGACTCCGGAAGTCACCGCGTGACATTTCCCCGAAGGGACAGACACAGGAACGATGTGAATCACATGCTGGCCAGTCTAAGTGTTCTGAAGCAGTAGTGCTGGGCTGGCAGGACTCCGATGAACCGGGCTGTAGCAGACTACCATGGCTCAGTGGAAGCACCAGACTACATTTCCCCATAAGAGAGGCTACCAAGGATAGTAACTAGGTTGTCGGATCCCACACATAGCAATACATGTCACACGTACGCATAACATGCAAGTATGTGCTATACAACATGGCATCACAACATAACTCAAACTCATATAGATAAAGGCCCAGAAGGGCCACATAGAATTTAATACAAACAGGGGTCTCATGACCCACCATTCAGAGCATACAAGCAATGGAAGCATTACATGTCTGAGTACAGACAACTACAAAAGAAAAAGGCTGAGAAGCCTTACTATCTACAAGACCCTCCCAAGGTACAAGATTGTAGCTGAGGTAACAAGCTACTCGTCGAAGTCCAGGCGGAACTACTAGTGAGATAGTTGTCTCATCTGCAAAACATAAATTAAGAAAACGTGAGTACAAAGGTACTCAGCAAGACTTACATCAGATCATATCATACATTCATTACTATCAAGAAGGCAATGTGGGGTTTAGTTGCAGCAAGCCAGCTTTGACTCAGTGGCTATCAAGTTCTACGACTACGAGTAAGTTCTTTGAGGTGAGAAAGCACACACAAGTCCACTAATCACCACATCCGTACACTACTATGGATTCATTCCCGTCTCCCTACGAGAAGGCCACCCACAGCACTCACACCTGTCTTGAGCATTTTAGAGTATCCAATTTAAGTTGTCTATGTACCACGTAAGCATCCAAGAAGTCCATAACCACATACCCGGCTATTCGAATAGATCATGATAACCCTGCAGGGGTGTACTTCTTCACACACACTCTTGCCACTTACCACCATGCACACGTCGTGTATCTCGGCAACCTTCAAACGGAAGCCTGGCGAGGGAGTCGGCCATGACTTGACTAACCATGCAAGACTCTAGTCCAGGTTTATCGCCTATTCGGGTTCCATCCGCAAGGAGATCCGGCCGAGGTTTCGCTCACGGCCCCAAACAATGTGAGTAGGGTTCCCAAGCCCACCATCCGGGTGACACTTGGTACACTGTGCCACCTGTGCCTAGTCTGTCCCAAGCCCACCCTGTCGGGTGCCACTTGGTAGAAGAATAACACTACCTACAAACACCCGAAACTAGTTGCGACTCCTGGATAGAGACCAAGTCGGTTAATGAGTCGAGAGGGGTCGAGTTACCGGAACCCAATGTGTGGTACTATCTAGTCATTGGAAAACATACACAAAACTCAGTTCTTAGGAATGGTTCCAGTGAGACAACCCACCATGTACTCCTGCATGGCCTCTGACCGCTACCTTTACCAAATCGTGTTCACATACTTAACTCTCAACATCAGAACATAGCATTGCACTCCAATTCATTTCCAATGAATCAGACCTGACATACTCTAAGCAATAGCAGGCAATGCATGGTAGGAACACAACATGGCTCAATCAACTCCTACACATGCTAGTGGGTTTCAACTATTTACTGTGGCAATGACAGATCATGCAGAGGAATGGGTTCAACTACCGCAGCATAAAGTAGCAGTTGAATCGTTGTTTTCCTAATGCAATAAAAGAGAGCAGGAGTGAGAGAGTAGGATTGTATCGGAATGAACAAGGGGATTTGCTTGCCTGGTAGATCAACAAGGGGGGCACTGCTCCTCTGACAGGTACTCTAGATCGGTCTCTGGAGCAGGACCTATCGAGAAAGAATGGTGTCGGCAATCAATACACAAGCATATGCAACAATATGATGCATGAACATGGCATGAAGATGTGATGTTGTTTGAGCTAACGCAACTAGAATGCATCTCCAAAATAAGCTCTTATAAATGCCATTCATGTGTTTTCACCTATACAGCAGGTATAAGTTGTTTTGTCATGCATGAAAACGGTACAGATGGATAGATTTCATTTTTCTGATAATTTTTCATATATAAATTATTTCAATCTGAGCTACGATTGAATTTCTATGAATTTTTGAAGTTTATATCATTTTCTGGAATTTCCTGATTTGTTTTAATACCAGAAAAGAATAATTGCGTCAGCATTGTGTCATGCATGCGTCAGCAGGTCAACGGTGCTGACCAGGTCAAACCTGACGTGTGGGTCCACACGTTAGTGTCACAATTAACTAACGGGGTTAGCTAACACTAATACTAACCTAGCTACAAATTAGCTAGGCAGGACCCACATGTCAGTGTCAGGGGTTAATTAGCTAAACGGTGATTAGCCCTAAGCAAATCACCTGACCCATGGGGCCCACCTGACAGACCGACGAGGTCAAACCAGTCAAACCCGCCGGTGTTTAGCCGCCGGCGAGGCCGAACGCGGCGGATGGGCTCGGGATTAGCCCTCCAGCGACCATTTGGGCGGCGGAGACCACGGACAACGAGTTGGAGCTCGTCCGCGTCATTTGGAGCAAACGGGAGGTTGCGGGGGTGCCGGAGCTCGTCGGAAACGAGCTCGAGGCGGTGGCCGGAGTTCGGCCAGGTGCGCGCGCAGCGCTGCGATGCACGGCAGGAGCTGCGGAGCGGCTTCTTGGCCTTCTGGGAGGTTGCTGAGAGCGGTGGCTCTGGCCACGATGGTGAGGATCCACGGCGGTGCGTCCGCTCGGGTCCAGTGGTTAGCACGGCTATGGCGCGCGAGTGACATAATGGAGCGGGGGAAACGGTGGCGGGGCTCACAGCGGATCCGGTGGTGGCGTCAGCGAGCTCGGGGGAGGTCCAACGCGGGCAGAACGGCGACGGCGATCTCGGGCGGCCGAAGGTGAAGACGACGGCGATGGCGGCTCCACAGGGCGTTCGGAGACGCACGGCTTGACGGAGAAGACGAGGAAGATGGCGCGGAGCTCGTGGGCATGACGGAGCGGCGAGACCGTGGCGGTGGGCGCGGCAACGGCGAACGGCGGTGACGGCAGCGCTCGGGCGGGGCGAGAGGGAGAGACAGAGGAGAGGATGAGGGCGAGGGAGAGTGCAAGAGAGGTCGGGGGGTTGCGTGGCGCTCGTAGCGGCCTCCAGCAACAGCGGCAAGCAGGAGCTGGCCGAGCGCATGCGCGCGCGCCGCGGCCAGGTAAGTCCAGGTAGTTTCTCCCCTTTTTCATATTTTTTCTTTTCTATTTTCTGACATTTGTTTCTGATTTAATAATAATACTAAATCATTTTATTTTCTTCTGACAATTTTTACAGGGACCTAAGGGATTATTCCAAAGCCCCTCACCAAATTTCAGAATTTTTGGACATATATAAAATATTTAACATATATATATCCAACGCAAATAATTATTGCATTAATTCCAAATGGCCAAATTAAATATTTATGAGGTCCTAAAAATATTGGTTTGAATTTTTCCTCTGACCAATATATTCAAAGAGCAACATGAACATTTTCTTGGACCTTTTCGGAGCAATTTTTATCTAGGTCATTTCCAGAAATGATTTCTGAGGGTTTCACAAATCCCCATTTCAAATTTAAATTGAATTTAAACATGAGGCTCACAAGAAGGCTAGCCTAGGTCATACCAAAACTTGGGATGTGACAGTAGGTGCTGGATAGCCGGTCTGTACTAGTAGTTTCCCCTTCCTTTCCTCTTTGAACCACGTCCTAAATTCATGCTATACAACTTTCCCCACTACTTTCCTGTTTGATCCAACACCTAGATTCGAGTGCAGAAGCGGAAAAAGCCCACATGCAGCTACAGCAATGCATGTGGAATAAGTAAATTATACCTTAAGGTTCTTGGGTTGGGGTTCGGTGGGCGACCGGAGGCCGTTCGGCCCACACTATGTACGGTGACGAGGAAGAAGGGGTCGGAGGCCCTCCCGCGCCGCCGCTGGGTGAAAGAGAACAGCTGCGCCGGTAGTGGATTCCCTTCCTCGCTGACGGAGACAGCGTTAAGCCTCCTTCCCTTCCCGACGGACAGATCCTCCTAGCTCTTTGACCGGCAGTGAGGGGGGAGAGAGAGGCCAACGAAGTCTTGTTTAGATCTGGAGAGGGTGAGAGAGTGTGAAAAGAGAAACTACAAGCGCTGAGGCTCCAACGTGTATATATATACTGGAGAGAGAGTGTGAAGAGTGCAAACCCTAGAAAACAAGCGCCGAGGCTGCAGCCAGCGTATACGTAATGAGGTGATTATACGGTCACTACGAGATCGTATAGCTCCGTATCCATCCATTTTGACCAGTCAAAGAATCCTCCTGGCACCGCCCCAGTTCACTTTCTCTCTCTGTCATGCGGGGCCTACATGTCATTGGGTGGAAGAAAGGAGTGGAACAAAAACCAAATTATGCTCAAGTGTAGTTATCGAACCCGAGACCTCAAGTTCGATGAGCGAATAGGCTAACCAGCTACACCACCCCGACGTTATGTTTAACGAGAGGAAAATAACCTTTAATACATTCCTGCATTCATGTGACAAGCATTGTAACAGCCTGGTTTTTGGCCCTTTTCTTTTTCTGTGATTTTTGCTCTCTTTTTCTTTTTGGAGTGGTTCTGTGAGCTTGCCACCTGGGAAATCATCCTCATTCCCCCTCCCAAGAGGCTCATCATTCTAAAAACCTTGCCAAGATCATGTCACTTCACTGCTTGACCAAACCCTAATTTCTTTTTCTCAGGAATATTCCTTTTTCTATAAAAGGAATAACCTCATATGCCCTAGGTTGTGAAGCAACCCATATTTCTGTACATCCAAAAATTCCCAAATAATTATAATAATTTATTTGGGCCATATGTTGCTCAAATATGCCCAAACTTTTCTGTCCTAGCCCAAGAATAATTCCCCAATAATTATTCTTCATTTTTGTCTAGAGGGGCACTTTGTGAAGGAAGTGCCACCTATCCTTTCCTGATTCCTCCCAAATCTTTTTGGCACTCTCTTATGTCCAAATCATTGCCTCATGCCAAAATTCAACTTTATTTTCCTAGCCAATCTTCCTCAGCAATTTTTCAAACTTTCTGTCAGACAAAACACATTGTGAAGGAAGTACTATCTAGGAGTTTCCAAATGAGTTGACATTTTGCACACTCCTTCATGTTCTCATATTATCACACTCCTCCCAATTTCAGCTCCATCCCTTGAGCTATGTGAGCACAGGATCAAATCTTTGATTCTATCAATATTTTCAAGTTGTGAAGCAACTATATTTTATATTGCTTCATTTTGCCTAAACATTTACCAGGGCATTCTCCTACCCAAGTAACATCTCTCCACCAATTTTGGGATCAATTATTAAAGCCAATATATCTCTAGAATTTTTGCAAGTTTCTGGACAGAGGGAATAGCTGTGAAGGAAGTACCATTTTGGTGAATCCATTTGGTGCAAACTTTTTACAGCATCTTCTTATGACCAAATCACTAAGCCTTGCCAAATTTAATCTCAAGTGGTTACTGTCAGTGTCAAAACAGGCGGATCTCGGGTAGGGGGTCCCGAACTGTGCGTCTAGGGTGGATGGTAACAGGAGGCAGGGGACACGATGTTTACCCATGTTCGGGCCCTCTTGATGGAGGTAATACCCTACGTCCTGCTTGATTGTTCTTGATAATATGAGTAGTACAAGAGTTGATCTACCACGAGATCAGAGAGGCTAAACCCTAGAAGGTAGCCTATGGTATGATTGTCTATTGTTCTACGGACTAAACCCTACGGTTTATATATACACCGGAGGGGGCTAGGGTTACACAGATTCAGTTACAAGGAAGGAGATCTACATATCCATATTGCCAAGCTTGCCTTCCATGCCAAGGAGAGTCCCATCCGGACACGGGACGAAGTCTTCAATCTTATATCTTCATAGTCCAACAGTCTGGCCAAAGGATATAGTCCGGCTGTCCGGATACCCCCTAATCCAGGACTCCCTCAGTAGCCCCCGAACCAGGATTCAATGACGATGAGTCCGGCACGCAGATTGTCTTCGGCATTGCAAGGCGGGTTCTTCTTCAAACTCTGAGTACCTATTAAATAGTGTCCGGCTTCTTGTAAATGTTGCGCTTCTTGGCTTCTGCGTCCAATAATGGCCATCTTCCACGTGTCAAGAAAATGTGAGGAGCCAGGGTGTTTTTACATTTACCACCCCATCTATGTGAATGAACTGTCTATTAAAGAGACGAGGATCCTCAGATCCAAACCACACCATCCTCCCTCAGCAAGCATTCATCGGAGCACGCCCGAAAAAATCCATCCCAACATGGCCGGCCAGCGCCGCTCTTCCTCTCGCCCCCGCGGCCCCAAGCCCGGAGACTGGGAGAAGTGTTCCGTCCCGCACAGCCAATTAGTGAAGCTACTGATAACCCACAAGTATAGGGGATCAATTGTAGCCTCTTTCGATAAGTAAGAGTGTCGAACCCAACGAGGAGCTAAAGGTAGAACAAATATTCCCTCAAGTTCTATCGACCACCGATACAACTCTACGCATGCTTGATGTTCGCTTTACCGGAAACAAGTATGAAACTAGAAGTACTTTGTAGGTGTTTCTGGGTAAGCTTGCAAGAAAGTAGGGACTGTTTAGATAAAGACACAACTAAATTAGTTTTAGTAAAGAGCTTTTTCTCAACAAGAAGGTTATTTGTCCCTAGGCAATCGATAACTAGATCGGTAATCATTATTGCAATTTTATTTGAGGGAGAGGCATAAGCTAACATACTTTCTCTACTTGGATCATATGCACTTATGATTGGAACTCTAGCAAGCATCCGCAACTACAAAAGATTCATTAAGGTAAAACCCAACCATAGCATTAAAGCATCAAGTCCCCTTTACCCCATACGCAAACAACCTACTTACTCGGGTCTGTGCTTCTGTCACTAACGCCACCCACCATAAGCAAATCATAAGCATATTGCAAACCCTACAGCGGGAATCCCTCATGCTTGCATGACATGGAGAGCAACATTGGACAGCACCAATAATAAAACATACAACTCAAACCAATCACGGTCATCAAATAGCCATTAGGACAAAACAGATCTACTCAAACATCATAGGATAGCCATACATCATTGGGAAATAATATATAGCGTTGAGCACCATGTTTAAGTAGAGATTATAGAGGGTACGAGAGAGGTTACACCGCTGCATAGAGGGGGGAAGAGTTGGTGATGATGGCGGTGAAGTTGTTGGTGAAGATGGCGGTGATGATGATGGCCCCGGCAGCGCTCCGGTGCCACCCGAAGCAAGTGGGAGAGGGCCCCCCTTCTTCTTCTTCTTCTTCTTCTTCCTTGACCTCCTCCCTAGATGGGAGAAGGGTTTCCCCTCTGGTCCTTGGCTCCCATGGCGTGGGAGGGGCGAGAGCCCCCTCCGAGATTGGATCTATCTCTCTGTCTCTCTCTGTTTCTGCGTTCTCCTCGCTCTGTTTCACCGTTTCGTATATATATGGAGATCCGTAACTCCGATTGGTTTGAAACCTTCGCAGTGATTTTTTTCCGAATATTAGCTTTCTTGCGGCAAAAGAAGAGCGTCAACCGCCTTATGGTGGGCTCACGAGGGTAGGGGCGCGCCCCCTGCCTTGTGACCACCTCGGGCACTGGTTCGCGTTGATTTTCCTTTTTTCATATTTTCCAAAAATAAGCTCCGTCCATTTTTATCCCGTTTGGACTCCGTTTGATATGGATATTCTGCGAAACCAAAAACATGCAACAGACAAGAACTGGCACTAGGCACTGGATCAATATGTTAGACCCAAAAATAATATAAAAAGTTGCCAAAAAGTATATGAAAGTTGAATAATATTGGCATGGAACAATCAAAAATTATAGATACGATGGAGACATATCAGCATCCCCAAGCTTAATTCATGCTCGTCCTCGAGTAGGTAAATGATAAAAAATATAATTTTTGATGTGGAATGCTACCTAGCATAATCTTGATCATATGTCTAATCATGGCATGAATGTTAAGACACGAGTGATTCAAAGCACTAGTCTATCCTTTGACATAAAAATAATAATACTTCAAGCATACCAACCAAGAAATTATGTCTTACTGAAATAACATAGCCAAAGAAAGCTCATCCCTACAAAATCATATAGTCTGGCTATGCTCCATCTTCACCACACAAAATATTCACATCATGCACAACCCCGATGACAAGCCAAGAAATTGTTTCATACTTTTGACGTTCTCAAACCTTTTCAACTTTCACGCAATACATGAGCGTGAGCCATGGACATAGCACCATAGGTGGAATAGAATATGATGTTGGGGGTTATGTGGAGAAGACAAAAAAGGAGAAGATAGTCTCACATCAACTAGGCGTATCAACGGGCTATGGAGATGCCCATCAATAGATATCAATGTGAGTGAGGTAGGGATTGCCATGCAACGGATGCACTAGAGCTATAAGTATATATGAAAGCTCAAACTGAAACTAAGTGGGTGTGCATCCAACTTGCTTGCTCATGAAGACCTAGGGCATTTGAGGAAGCCCATCGTTGGAATATACAAGCCAAGTTCTATAATTAAAATTCCCACTAGTATATGAAAGTGATAACTCAAGAGACTCTCTATATGAAGAACATGGTGCTACTTTGAAGCACAAGTGTGGTAAAAGGATAGTAACATTGCCCCTTCTCTCTTTTCTCTCATTTTTTTCTCTTTTTTTTATTTTTTTGGTGGGCTTCTTTGGCCTCCTTTTTTATCTGGGCTTCTTTGGCCTCTTTTATTTTTTTGTAAAGTCTGGAGTCTCATCCGAACTTATGGGGGAATCATAGTCTCCATCATCCTTTCCTCACTCGGGCAATGCTCTAATAATGATCATCACACTTTTATTTACTTACAACTCAATATTAGAACAAAGATATGACTCTATATGAATGCCTCTGGCGGTGTACCGGGATGTGCAATGATCTAGTGTAGAAATGACATCGAAAAACGGACAAGCCATGAAAACATCATGCTAGCTATCTTACGATCATGCAAAGCAATATGACAATGAATGCTCAAGTCATGTATATGATGATGATGAAAGTTGCATGGCAATATATCTCAGAATGGCTATGGAAATGCCATGATAGGTAGGTATGGTGGCTGTTTTGAGGAAGGTATATTGTGGGTTTATGGTACCGGCGAAAGTTGCGCGATACTAGAGAAGCTAGCAATGATGGAATGGTGAGAGTGCGTATAATCCATGGACTCAACATTAGTCATAAAGAACTCACATACTTATTGCAAAAATCTATTAGTCATCAAAACAAAGTACTACGCGCATGCTCCTAGGGGGATAGATTGGTAGGAAAAGACCATCGCTCATCCCCGACCGCCACTCATAAGGAAGAAAATCGATAAATAAATCATGCTCCGACTTTGTTACATAACGGTTCACCATACGTGCATGCTACGGGAATCACAAACCTCAACACAAGTCTACAAACCACAACTACCCACTAGCATGACTCTAATATCACCATCTTTATATCGCAAAACTATTGCAAGGAATCAAACATATCATATTCAGTGATCTACAAGTTTTATGTAGGATTTTATGACTAACCATGTGAATGACCAATTCCTGTCATCTCTCTAAACAGATATAAGTGAAGCAAGAGAGTTTAATTATTTCTACAAAAGATATGCCCATGCTCTAACAAATATAAGTGAAGCAAAAGAGCATTCTACAAATGGCGGTTGTCTATGAAAAGAGAAACAGGCAATCCAAACTTCAAATGATATAAGTGAAGCACATGAAGCATTCTATAAAGCCATACTCAAAACATATAAGTGAAGTGCAAAGAGCATTCTATAAATCAATCAAGGACTATCTCATACCAGCATGGTGCATAAAAAGAAAAATAAAAACCTAAATGCAAAAGACGCTCCAAGACTTGCACATATCGCATGAACGAAACGAATACGAAAACATACCAATATTTGTTGAAGAAAGAGGGGATGCCTCCCCAGCATCCCCAAGCTTAGACGCTTGAGTATCCTTGAATATTTACTTGGGGTGCCTCGGGCATCCCCAAGCTTGATCTCTTGCCTCTCTTCCTTCTTCTCACATCGAGACCTTCTCAATCATCAAACACTTCATCCACACAAAACTTCAACAGAAAACTCGGTAAGATCCATTAGTATAATAAAGCAAATCACTACTCTAGGTACTTTTGCAAACCAATTCATATTTTGTTTTTGAATTGTGTCTACTATAATATAATTTTTCCATGGCGTAATCCACTGATATAAATTGATAGTTTCATCAAAACAAGCGAACTATGCATTAAAAACAGAATCTGTCTAAAGCAGAACAGTCTGTAGCAATCTGAACATTCACCATACTTATGATACTTGAAAATTTCTGCCAAAATTAGTAAAAATAAAAAATTTGTACAGCAAGACAGTGAAAAAAGAATCATAACCATTTGACGTTCCAGTAAAAAATTAAAATCATGCACTATAGCCAAAGTTTCTGTCCTGCACCGCACAAACCAACAAGCATTGTAAACATCCTAAAGGCAAACCTTGGCACATTACTTTTATAATACAATGGAATTGTACAAGGGGATAATTATTTTTGTTGAAAAGTTTCTGTAATCAAGATTCACAAAGTTGCCGTGAGCATGAACAAAGTTCATGGAGCTCTCCCACTTCAACAATGCTTGTCTTTCTCACTTTCGCTTTTCTTTTTGAAAAAGTTTTGGGTTCCCCTCTTTATTTTTGTTGTTTTTAAACTATATGAAAGCACTCAACAGAAATAAATGACTCTCTAAAACTTCCAGGTTGTCTCCCTGGCAGCGCTTTCTTTAAAGCCATTAAGCTAGGCATATAGTGCTCAAGTAGTGAATCCACCCGGATCCCAAGGTGTATCAAAGCCAATTTTAATTAGCAATGATTTGTAATTTAGTAATGAGCACAGAGCAACATATATCAAGCAATGACGAAGTCTAACTATCTTCCTATGCATCGGAATGTCATAAAAGAACAATTCATGCACACAAAGTAAAGGCCAATGCATAGTATAAACAGTTTCTTGCAATTTTATCGTGTTGGAAATATAGAGAGGTGGAGATATAGTTCCTCTCTCATAATAATTGCAAGTAGGAGCAGCAAGCACATGCATATTATGTCTATGAAAATCATCATGTGCAACGGTAAAAGGCAACCCATCAATATAATCCTTAATAAAAGGAAACTTCTCCGATATAGTGTAATTGGGAGAATTCAAAAAGATAATAGGACTATCATGCATGGGTGCAATAGAAACAATTTCATGTTTAACATAAGGAACTATAGCAAGTTCATCTCCATAAGCATAATTCATATTGGCATCTTGGCCACAAGCATAGCAAGCATCATCAAAAAGGGATATTTCAAGAGAATCAACGGGATCATAACAGTCATCATAGCAATCATCCTTCGGTATGAGTTGGAGGGTTACTCTCATTACAAGGTGGGCACGGGTAGCTAATCCACTCTACCTCCTTTTGTTCTTCGCTCTCCTCATCATCTTTTTCATCCAATGAGCTCACAGTTTCATCAATTTTTTCTTCCGTAGACTCCTGCAAAATATTAGTCTTTTCTTGGACAGCGGAGTAGTCCTCAATATATGGTTCAACATAGGGATTAGAAGCATAATTATCATAGCAAAATTTAAGTATGGCAATTACTTAGTGATAAAGCAAACAAGCACACACGAGAATATTCACCCCACGCTATTGCTCCCCGGCAACGGCGCCAGAAAAAGGTCTTGATAACCCACAAGTATAGGGGATCAATTGTAGCCTCTTTCAATAAGTAAGAGTGTCGAACCCAATGAGGAGCTAAAGGTAGAACAAATGTTCCCTCAAGATCTATCGACCACCGATACAACTCTACGCACGCTTGACGTTCGCTTTACCGGAAACAAGTATGAAACTACAAGTACTTTGTAGGTGTTTTTGGGTAAGCTTGCAAGAAAGTAAAGATCATGTAAATAAAAGCTAGGGGCTGTTTAGATAAAGACACAACTAAATTAGTTTTAGTAAAGAGTTTTTTGTCAACAAGAAGGTTATTTGTCCCTAGGCAATCGATAACTAGATCGGTAATCATTATTGCAATTTTATTTGAGGGAGAGGCATAAGCTAACATACTTTCTCTACTTGGATCATATGCACTTATGATTGGAACTCTAGCAAGCATCCGCAACTACTAAAGATTCATTAAGGTAAAACCCAACCATAGCATTAAAGCATCAAGTCCCCTTTATCCCATACGCAAACAACCTACTTACTCGAGTCTGTGCTTCTGTCACTAACGCCACCCACCATAAGCAAATCATAAGCATATTGCAAACCCTACAGTGGGAATCCCTCATGCTTGCGCGACACGGAGAGCACCATAGGACAGCACAAATAATAAAACATACAATTCAAACCAATCACGATCATCAAATAGCCATTAGGACAAAACAGATCTACTCAAACATCATAGGATAGCCATAAATCATTGGAAAATAATATATAGCGTTGAGCACCATGTTTAAGTAGAGATTACAGCAGGTACGAGAGAGGTTACACCGCTGCATAGAGGGGGGAAGAGTTGGTGATGATGGCGGTGAAGTTGTTGGTGAAGATGGCGGTGATGATGATGGCCCCGGCAGCGCTCCGGCGCCATCGGAAGCAAGGGGGAGAGGGGGCCCCTTCTTCTTCTTCTTCCTTGACCTCCTCCCTAGATGGGAGAAGGGTTTGCCCTCTGGTCCTTGGCTCCCATGGCATGGGAGGGGCGAGAGCCTCTCCGAGATTGGATCTATCTCTTTGTCTCTCTCTGTTTCTGCGTTCTCCTCGCTCTGTTTCACCGTTTCATATATATATGGAGATACGTAACTCCGATTGGCCTGAAACCTTCGCCGTGACTTTTTTCCGAATATTAGCTTTCTTGCGGCAAGAGAAGAGTGTCAACCGCCTTACGGTGGGCTCACGAGGGTAGGGGGCACGCCCCCCTGCCTCGTGACCACCTCGGGCACTGGTTCGCGTTGATTTTCCTTCCAAATTTTTCATATTTTCCAAAAATAAGCTCCGTCCGTTTTTATCCCGTTTGGACTCCGTTTGATATGGATATTCTACAAAACCAAAAACATGCAACAGACAGGAACTGGCACTGGGCACTGGATCAATATGTTAGTCCCAAAAATATTATAAAAAGTTGCCAAAAAGTATATGAAAGTTGAATAATATTGGCATGGAACAATCAAAAATTATAGATACGACGGAGACGTATCAGCTACAGACCCAGGGATTCCTCCCTCCAGCGTATATGGTCCCGATTCGAGCCGGGCTCGCCACCTATAATGGCGGGGAGCAAGTGGAGAGCTTTCCCAACCCCTCTGAGGGAGAGCGGGTATGCCTTGTCCCTTATTTGTTAAGGGGACTCGGATTTCCAATCCATCCATTTCTCCGAGGGCTCCTGGAGTTCTACAGCCTCCAGTTGCACAACCTCACCCTTGCCTCCATACTGCACATCGCTGGTTACGTAGCCCTTTGCAAGTTGTTTCTGGGTTGCGAAGCTCATTTCGCGTTGTGGAAGAAGTTGTTCTACCTTGTACCCCGTACACAGAGGGGATCAATATATCAAGTGGGCGGAGCCGAAGTATGGCGCATCGTCGGGACCGGATACCTATCCGGTACCCCGAAGAAGACATCCAACGACTGGCCTTCGGAGTGGTTTTATATGGAGGATGTTCCTCTCCCGGATCCTATCCAGATTGGTCTTCCTGAGTTCGACAACGCCCCTTTGAAGAAAGCCTAAGCTGGCGCCCACGGAGCCCACAGGAGGAAGATGATAGAGACGTATTTTATTTGATGGGCCGGATAAAGTTGCTGGCCAAATCAGGACTGACCATAACCGAGGTTATGGCAATATGCATTATGCGGGGGGTGCAGCCACTTCAATATCGAGGCCACCCCATGTGGCACTTCAACGGGGAAGATGATACCACTCGCTGCGGGCAAAGGGACCAGACTCAGTTGCTGCTCTAGCAAAAATTCTATCCGATCTGTATAAGGGGGAAGAAGAGGAGTTCCTCCGCATCAAGCCACGAGATGGATTCTCCATGAACAACCCTCGAAGCTGGGTGAGCTTCCGCTCTTTTTACTTCCATCCTACCCTTGTTTTCGTGATAAATATTTACCTTGCCGTTTCATCGCAGGAACTGCGTAAGGCGGTAGGGGAGATCAATAGCCCACCTCCACAACCGGAGGATCCTGAGCGGGTCCTCGACCCCGGCCCGAAAGAGGATCCGGACATATTCGTAGAGCTGATTGATAGGATTTTCTATCAGCTAAGCTATGATGACGTCATGGTGGCCATTATAGCCGACTACGATGGGCTACTCCCAGCCTCGCAGGTAAATGAGACCGGAGTCCCAACCTTTGAAAAGGATTTCCTTTTATGCACTTCACCTACCGTATACAAACAGTGTTTTATAGGGAAGGCCCTCGGGACGCCATGCCGAGCCCGCGGCGACTCGCCAACAAGGGGTCTCAAAGCCGGACAGGCTAAAAAGGAAGGTGGTCCGGACGCAGACGCCGGCGCAGAGGTATGATGCAACACCTCACTCCATGGTTGTCGTCTTTAAAAACATAATAACACTCGTGTTTCCTAGAAGGAAGAACGCTCGCCGGATAATATCCGAAGAGGTCGCCGATCACGCCTCTACCAGTCAGGCTCCAGGGCCGGACATAGAGGCGGAAGCTAACACGAGGTACACGCCAGATGCTCCTTCTACAGAGGATGCGGATAAGATATCCGCTACGAATTCCGAAGTGGAGAGCGCCATGAATCACAGGCGTCGTCGAGCCGTACTCCGTGACGCTTGTTTCTCCCGAGAGGCGTTTGATGCATTCAACTCGGGAGATGCGCACATCTGTGCTGCTCAAAATGGTCTAGCCAGAGCCACGGACCAGTATGTAAAGGATGTACGGGTAAGAAAATTTGATGATTATATATATCAGTAGCCCCTGGGACTTGAAATAGTTGGCACAACTGATTTAAGGATCATTTATTGTGCAGGTTCTTACAGAGTAGAATACTCGACTGTCACAGGAGCTGGAGGAATGCAAGACCCAACTTCGGGCCGCCGTTGCCGCATTGAAGGAACCTGAAAAGTCCCCAGCTGGTAACATTTGTTTCAAATAATGATAGGTACGATATAGTGTGCGGCATGGTGCTACCTCTTGATCTTGCATTGGTTTTCCCCGAAGAGGAAGGGATGATGCAGCAAAGTAGCGTAAGTATTTCCCTCAGTTTTTGAGAACCAAGGTATCAATCCAGTAGGAGGCCACGCTCAAGTCCCTCGTACCTGCACAAAATGATAGCTACTCGCAACCAACGCGATTAGGGGTTGTCAATCCCTTGACGGTCACTTACGAGAGTGAGATCTGATAGATATAATAGTTTTCGTATTTTTGGTATAAAGATGCAAAGTAAAAAGTAAAGGCAAAGTAAAAAAGCAAAGCAAGATTAAAGTGATGGAGATTGATATGATGAGAATAGACCCGGGGGCCATAGGTTTCACTAGTGGCTTCTCTCAAGAGCATAAGTATTCTACGGTGGGTGAACAAATTATTGTTGAGCAATTGACAGAATTGAGCATAGTTATGAGAATATCTAGGCATGATCATGTATATAGGCATCACGTCCGTGACAAGTAGACCGAAACAATTCTGCATCTACTACTATTACTCCACTCATCGACCGCTATCCAGCATGCATCTAGAGTATTAAGTTAAAAATGGAGTAACGCCTTAAGCAAGATGACATGATGTAGAGAGATAAATTCATGCAATATGAAATAAACCCCATCTTGTTATCCTCGATGGCAACGATGCAATACGTGCCTTGCTGCCCCTTCTGTCACTGGGAAAGGACACCGCAAGATCGAACCCAAAGCTAAGCACTTCTCCCATGGCAAGAACTACCAATCTAGTTGGCCAAACCGAACGGATAATTCGAAGAGACTTGCAAAGATAACCAATCATACATAAAAGAATTCAGAGAAGATTCAAATATTATTCATAGATAGACTTGATCATAATCCCACAATTCATCTGTCTCAACAAACACACCGCAAAAAGAAGATTACATCGAATAGATCTCCACAAGAGAGGGGGAGAACTTTGTATTGAGATCCAAAAAGAGAGAAGAAGCCATCTAGCTACTAACTATGGACCCGAAGGTCTGAGGTAAACTACTCACACTTCATCGGAGAGGCTATGATGATGTAGAAGCCCTCCGTGATGACGGCCCTCTCTGGCGGAGCTCCGGAACAGGCCCTAAGATGGGATCTCGTGGATACAGAAAGTTGCGGCGGTGGAATTAGGTTTTTGGCTCCTGTTCCACTCGTTTGGGGGTACGTATGTATATATGGGAGGAAGAAGTACGTCGGTGGAGCATCGAGGGGCCCACGAGGCAGGGGGCGCGCCCCCCACCCTCGTGACCGCCTCTCTGATGCCTTGGCGTAGGGTCCAAGTCTCCTGGATCACGTTCGGTGAGAAAATCACGTTCCCGAAGGTTTCATTCCGTTTGGACTCCGTTTGATATTCCGTTTCTTTGAAACACTAAAATAGGCAAAAAAACAGCAATTCTGGGATGGGCCTCCGGTTAATAGGATAGTCCCAAAAATCATATAAAAGTGGAAAATAAAGCCCAATATAATCCAAAACAGTAGATAATATAGCATGGAGCAATCAAAAATTATAGATACGTTGGAGACGTATCAGGCATCCCCAAGCTTAATTCATGCTCGTCCTCGAGTAGGTAAATGATAAAAAGAGAATTTTTGATGCGGAGTGCTACTTGGCATAATTTCAATGCAAATCTTCTTAATTGTGATATGAATATTAAGATTCAAAAGATTCAAGACAAAAGTTTATATTGACATAAAAATAATAATACTTCAAGCATACTAACAATGCAATTATGTCTTCTCAAAATAACATGGCCAAAGAAAGTTATCCCTACAAAATCATATAGTCTGGCTACGCTCTATCTTCACCACACAAAGTATTTAAATCATGCACAACCCCGATGACAAGCCAAGCAATTGTTTCATACTCTAACTTTTTCAATCTTCACGCAATACATGAGCGTGAGCCATGGATATAGCACCATAGGTGGAATAGAATGGTGGTTGTGGAGAAGACAAAAAGAGGGAAGATAGTCTCACATCAACTAGGCGTATCAACGGGCTATGGAGATGCCCATCAATAGATATCAATGTGAGTGAGTAGGGATTGCCATGCAACGGATGCACTAGAGCTATAAGTATATGAAAGCTCAAAAAGAAACTAAGTGGGTGTGCATCCAACTTGCTTGCTCATGAAGACCTAGGGCAGTTTGAGGAAGCCCATCATTGGAATATACAAGCCAAGTTCTATAATGTAAAAATCCCACTAGTATATGAAATTGATAACATGAGAGATGATACGTCTCCAACGTATCTATAACTTTTGATTGCTCCATGCTATATTATCTACTGTTTTGGGCAATATTGGGCTTTATTTTCCACTTTTATATTATTTTTGGGACTAACCTATTAACCGGAGGCCCAGCCCAGATTTGATGTTTTATGCCTATTTCTGTGTTTCGAAGAAAAGGAATATCAAACGAAGTCGAAACGGAACGAAATCAACTGGAGAAGTTATTTTTGGAAGGAAAACAACCCAGGGAACTTGGAGTGCACGTCAGGGGAGACACGGGCTGCCCACGTCAGGGGAAATCATGCACAACCCCGATGACAAGCCAAGCAATTGTTTCATACTTTTGATGTTCTCAAACTTTTTCAATCTTCACGCAATACATGAGCGTGAGCCAAGGACATAGCACTATAGGTGGAATAGAATGGTGGTTGTGGAGAGGAAAAAAGGGAGAAGATAGTCTCACATCGACTAGGCGTATCAACGGGCTATGGAGATGCCCATCAATACATATTAATGTGAGTGAGTAGGGATTGCCATGCAACGGATGCACTAGAGCTATAAGTATATGAAAGCTCAACAAAAGAAACTAGTGGGTGTGCATCCAACTTACCTGCTCACAAAGACCTCACTACTAGGAAAAGGGCTACTAATGGCGCACCAGTTTTGCCTACTAATGGCGCATCACTGGTGCGCCATTAGTATCACGCCACTAGTATTTTTTACTAATGGCGCACCACTGGTGCGCCATTAGTATCTGGTATACTAATGGCGCACTGGTGCGCCATTAGTATAGGCCACGGTGCGCCATTAGTATAGGCCACTGGTGCGCCATTAGTATAGGCCACAGGTGCGCCATTAGTATTTTTGAATTTTGAAGGCGGGAAAATAGTAGTGGCGCACCTTCTAACCCCCACCGTGCGCCATTGCTATTTTTGAATTTTGAATTTGGATCTGGATCGTGATTTTTTTGCACATTTTTTGCTCGTTTTTTTTGCTCATTTTTTGGCACGATATTATTTCAAATTTTGTTCCTGTTTTTGGATCTTGTACGTTCTTTTGCCGGAGAGGAGTTCGCCAGAGAGGAGGAGGAGGAGGAGGTCACCGGAGAGGCGCTCGCCTACATCGCCGGAGAGGAGGAGGAGGTCGCCGGAGAGGAGTTCACCGGAGCATCGGAGAGGAGGAAGGAGAAACCATGAGGGGATGGGAGGAGAGGAGGGAGGAGGAGATCACCGGAGAGAAGGGAGGAGAAACCGTGAGGGGAGGAGAGGAGGGAGGAGGAGGTCGCCGGAGAGGAGGAGGAGGAGGAGGTCGCCGGAGAGGAGGAGGAGGAGGTCACCGGAGAGGAGGAGGAGGAGGTTGCCGGAGAGGAGGAGCGTAGTATGGTGGAGGAGAGAAGGGAAGATGGAGTGGAGGAGAGGAGAGGAGGAGATGGAGTGGAGGAGAGGAGAGGAGGAGATGGAGTGGAGGAGGTGCGCCCAGCCATATATACGACATAGTAATGGCACACCGTGGGCAGGTGCGCCATTACTAACTTTTTTTTATTTTTTTTATTTATTTTGAATTTTGAATGCGGGAAGATACTAATGGCGCACCATGGGCAGGTGCGCCATTAGTAACATTTTTTTATTTTTTTGACTTATTTTGAATTTTGAAGGCGGGAAGATACTAATGGCGCACCATGGGCAGGTGCGCCATTAGTAACTTTTTTTTATTTGTTGACTTATTTTGAATTTTGAAGGCGGGAAGATACTAATGGCGCACCATGGGCAGGTGCGCCATTAGTAAGTTTGATTTTTTTTTGAATTTTTTTGCCTCTCCAGATCTTAAAAGCCCCGTATCTTTTTCTGTTAGGTTTTTGAGGATTTTGAAAATGTTTGTTTAATTCGGATGTAACTTTTCAAGTAGATGATTTTTCATATAAAAAACTTTTTCATCCGAGTTCGTACACAAAAGTTATGCCCATTTTTACAAATTCTCGAGAGATTTTGCAAAAAAGTTGAAAATTCATGTTTGTAAATTTTGCTAACAACTAGACCACATATCACATGGGAATCTTATTTTCTTTTATTTTTTTTTGAAACTGAAAAGGCGGTCCACGGGGGGGGGGGGGGGGGGGGGGGGGGGGGGGGGTGTGCATTCGGGCGAATGTTTGGGCCAAGTTACTAATGGCGCACCGTGGCATGGTGCGCCATTACTAGTTCAACTAGTAATGGCGCACCACTCCCACGGTGCGCCATTAGTAGTTTTGAAAAAATTAAAAAAAAATTTACTAATGGCGCACCGTGGACGTGGTGCGCCATTAGTGTATAGTAATGGCGCACCACATGTCTGGTGCGCCATTAGTGTCAATTCCATCTATAGCCCTTTTCCTAGTAGTGCCTAGGGCATTTTGAGGAAGCCCATCATTGGAATATACAAGCCAAGTTCTATAATGAAAGATTCCCACTAGTATATGAAAGTGACAACATAGAAGACTCTCTATCATGAAGATCATGGTGCTACTTTGAAGCACAAGTGTGGTAAAAGGATAGTAGCATTGTCCCCCTTTTTTATTTAGCCTTTTTTGGCCTTTATTTTTTTATTTGGCCTTTCTCTCTCTTTTTTTGGGACAATACTCTATTGAATGATGATCATCACACTTCTATTTATTTACAACTCAATGATACAACTCGATACTAAAACAAAGTATGACTCTATATGAATGCCTCCGGTGGTGTACCGGGATATGCAATGAATCAAGAGTGACAAGTATGAAAGAATCATGAATAGTGGCTTTGCCACAAATACTATGTCAACTACATGATCGTGCTAAGCAATATGACAATGATGAATGTGTCATGATGAACGGAATGGTGGAAAGTTGCATGGCAATATATCTTGGAATGGCTATGGAAATGCCATAATAGGTAGGTATGGTGGCTGTTTTGAGGAAGGTATATGGTGGGTGTATGGTACCGGTGAAAGTTGCGCGGTACTAGAGAGGCTAGCTATGGTGGAAGGGTGAGAGTGCATATAATCCATGGACTCAACATTAGTCGTAAAGAACTCACATACTTACTGCAAAAATCTATTAGTTATCGAAAAAAAGTACTACGCGCATGCTCCTAGGGGATAGATTGGTAGGAAAAGACCATCGCTCGTCCCCGACCGCCACTCATAAGGAAGACAATCAATAAATAAATCATGCTCCGACTTCATCACATAACGGTTCACCATACGTGCATGCTACGGGAATAACAAACTTCAACACAAGTATTTCTCAAATTCATAACCACTCAACTAGCACGACTCTAATATCACCATCCTCATATCTCAAAACAATTATCAAGCATCAAACTTCTCATAGTATTCAACACACTCATAAGAATGTTTTATTATTAATCTTGTATACCTAGCATATTAGGATTTTAAGAAAATTACCATGATATTTAAGAATCTCAAAATAATCTAAGTGAAGCATGAGAGTTCACTATTTCTTCAAAATAAAACTACCACCATGCTCTAAAAGATATAAGTGAAGCACTAGAGCATCGACAAACTACACTGAAAGATATAAGTGAAGATCAATGAGTAGTTGAATAATTATGCAACCATGTGAAGACTCTCTAACATTTAATAATTTCAGATCTTGGTATTTTATTCAAACAGCAAGCAAAGCAAAACAAAATGGCATCTACGAATAGCAAACATCATGTGAAGAAGCAAAAACTTAGGATCAACCGGTACTAACCGATAGTTGTTGAAGAAGAAAGGTGGGATGCCAACCGGGGCATCCCCAAGCTTAGATGCTTGAGACTTCTTGAAATATTATCTTGGGGTGCCTTGGGCATCCCCAAGCTTGAGCTTTTGTGTCTCCTTAATTCCTCTCATATCACGGTCTCCCTAAATCTCAAAAGCTTCATCCACACAAAACTCAACAAGGACTCGTGAGATAAGTTAGTATAAACCATTACCAAAACCTTATCATACTCTACTGTAGCAAATCACTAAAATTATTATTCAACATTGCATACTAAATTCCTCTGCATATTTAATAGTCCTATCCTCAAATAGAATCATTAAAGAAGCAAACATATGAAAACAATGCAAACATAACAGCAATCTGCCTAAACAGGATAGTCTGTAAAGAATGCAGCAACATCCATACTTCCCTAGCTCCAAAAATTATGAAATAAAATTCCCACTGTAGTAAATTTATCAGAGCTTAATATGCAAAAGGTTTCGACATTTTATCACATTCTGACTTTTCTAGGGAATTATTGCAACAGCGGTAAACTTTCTGTTTTCACACAGAAACATGTGGACTTCTAAAATAGGCATAGTAAAGGCTATCAATGCCACTTTTATTGAAATAAAAGATGCATAAAATTATTATAAATAACAGCAAGAAAATCCTAACAAAATAAATTGACGCTCCAAGCAAAACACATATCATGTGGCGAATAAAAATATAGCTCCAAGTGAAGTTACCGATGAACGAAGACGAAAGAGGGGATGCCTTCCGGGGCATCCCCAAGCTTAGGCTCTTGGCTATCCTTGAATATTACCTTGGGGTTCCTCGGGCATCCCCAAGCTTAGGCTCTTGCCACTCCTTATTCCATAGTCCATCGAATCCTTACCCAAAACTTAGAAACTTCACAACAGAAAACTTAACAGAAAACTCGTAAGCTCCATTAGTACAAGAAAATAAATCACCACTTCAAGGTACTGTAATGAACTCATTATTTATTTATATTGGTGTTAAACCTACTGTATTCCAACTTCTCTATGGTTCATAAACTATTTTACTAGCCATAGATTCATCAAAATAAGTAAACAACACATGAAAAACAGAATCTTTCAAAAACAGAACAGTCTGTAGTAATCTGGATCAAACGTATACTTCTGGAACTCATAAAATTCTCAAATAAATTGCTGTACCTGAGGAATTGATCTATTAATCATATGCAAGAAGAATTAACTAAATATCACTCTCCAAATAAAAGTGGAAGTAATTCTCGTGAGTGCTAAAGTTTCTGTTTTTTACAGCATGATCATAAAGACTTCACCCAAGTCTTCCCAAAGGTTCTACTTGGCACAAACACTAATTAAAAGTATAAAACCACATCTAAACATAAGATATATGGATTATTTATTACTAAACAGGAACAAAAATCAAGGAACAAAAATAAAATTGGGTTGCCTCCCAACAAACGCTATCGTTTAACGCCCCTAGCTAGGCATGATGATGTCAATGATGCTCACATAAAAGATAAGAATTGAAACATAAAGAGAGCATCATGAAGAATATGGATAGCACATTTAAGTCTAACCCACTTACTATGCATAGGGATTTTGTGAGCAAACAATTTATGGGAACAATAATCAACTTGCATAGGAAGGTAAAACAAACATATCTTCAAAAATTTAAGCACATAGAGAGGAAACTTGATATTATTGCAATTCCTACATGCATATATTCCTCCCTCATAATAATTTTCAGTAGCATCATGAATGAATTCAACAATATAACCAGCACCTAAATAATTCTTTTCATGATCTACTTGCATAGAAAATTTACTACTCTCCACATAAGAAAAATTCTTCTCATTCGGAATAGTGGGAGTATCATAGGAAACTTGAATACTATAAATTGTTTCCACATTAAAAGAGTAATGTTCAGAGAAGGGGTAATCATAACCATGACAAGTTTTATAAATATAATCACTACTTTTTATAGCATAAGTATCATCACAATAATCATCATAAGTAGGAGGCATGCTATCATCATTATAAACTTGCATATCAAAACTTGGGAGACTAAAAATATCATCTTCATTAATCATAGCTTCCCCAAGATTGGGACAAACATTAATTGCAGCAAATATATTCTCAAACATGTCATCCTCATCAAACATAGCTTCCCCAATCTTGGGCCTTTTCATATCATAAGCATAATCACACTCATCATTAATAGTATGGATAGCACCAATAGTATAGCAATTATCATATTCTTCCAAGCAAGTGCCAAAAAGATCTTCAAGATCATAAGAAGTATCATTATCTTCCACAATTATATTTTCATGAGGCACAATAGTAATAGGAGCAGCATTATTTGGGAGAGATATCTTTTTACCTCTCTTCCTTTTTCTTTTCTTCTTCTTCACCACATCATGTGTGGGTTCAATCCTCTTTTTGGAGCTCCTTATTAATGAGATTGGTTGAATAGGAGGCTCTTCCTCGTTACCTGATTCATCATAAGAAATAATAGGAGGGTATTGGGAAGTCTCTTCCCTTTCATTAGTATTCTCTTCATCTTCTATTTGTTTTCTTTTCTTTATGTAGTTGGCAATATAAGGATTTTCAATACAATTCACCGCACAATACATATAAATTTTCTCTAGATCAAAATGAAGAACTTTATCAAGATTAAACTTTGGAATACCATCAGTTATACATTTCATTTCCTCATACCCTAAAAGAAGACTAAGCTCTTTATGATGCTCAAGGGTAATCAAATTATCACAATTTTTTGATACGATTTGGTCATGAAACAACTTGCATTGGAGATTTAAATGACCATGTTGATTGCAAAGTTCACAAGGGGCGCGAAAAATATTGAATTTTTCAGCACAATCATCAAGACTTTCTTGCAACAATTTAGTTTCTAAGTACTTATGCCTCTTGCAATATCTATCTTCCCTATTTGGTGTGTACCTGCAAACTCAGTCTACTCCACAAAAATTGACATGTTTATAGGAGGCATTTTCATCATAACTAGTGCAATCATCATTAGCATCATGGATATTCAAAGAATTCATACTAACAACATTGCAATCATGATCATCATTCAAATACTTAGTGCCAAACATTTTATAGATTTCTTCTTCTAGAACTTGAGCACAATTATCCTTTCCATCATACTCACAAAAGATATTAAAAAGGTGAAGCGTATGAGAAAAACTCAATTCCATTTTTTGTAATTTTCTTTTATAAACTAAACTAGTGATAAAACAAGAAACTAAAAGACTCGATTGCAAGATCTAAAGATATATCTTCAAGCACTCACCTCCCAGGCAACGGCGCCAGAAAAGAGCTTGATGTCTACTACACAACCTTCTTCTTGTAGACATTGTTGGGCCTCCAAGTGCAGAGGTTTGTAGGACAGTAGCAAATTTCCCTCAAGTGGATGACCTAAGGTTTATCAATCCGTAGGAGGCGTAGGATGAAGATGGTCTCTCTCAAGCAACCCTGCAACCAAATAACAAAGAGTCTCTTGTGTCCCCAACACACCCAATACAATGGTAAATTGTATAGGTGCACTAGTTCGGCGAAGAGATGGTGATACAAGTGCAATATGGATAGTAGAATATGGGTATTTGTAATATGAAATTATAAAAACAGCAAGGTAGCAAGTGATAAAAGTGGGCGTAAATGGTATTGCAATGCATGGAAACAAGGCCTAGGGTCATACTTTCGCTAGTGTAAGTTCCTGTGACGCCCCCGATTTATCGTTACACTAATCATACACGCAAACGTGTACGATCAAAGATCAGGGACTCACGGGAAGATATCACAACACAACTCTACAAATAAAATAAGTCATACAAGCATCATATTACAAGCCAGGGGCCTCGAGGGCTCGAATACAAGAGCTCGATCATAGACGAGTCAGCGGAAGCAACAATATCTGAGTACAGACATAAGTTAAACAAGTTTGCCTTAAGAAGGCTAGCACAAACTGGGATACAGATCGAAAGAGGCGCAGGCCTCCTGCCTGGGATCCTCCTAACTACTCCTGGTCGTCGTCAGCGGACAGCACGTAGTAGTAGGCGCCTCCGATGAAGTAGGATTCGTCGTCGATGGTGGCGTCTGGCTCCTGGACTCCAGCATCTGGTTGCGACAACCAGAAAGAAAGGAAAGGGGGAAAAGGGGGGAGAAAGCAACCGTGAGTACTCATCCAAAGTACTCGCAAGCAAGGAGCTACACTACATATGATGGGTATCAAATGGAATAAGGGTATCATATGTGGACTGAACTGCAGAATGCCAGAATAAGAGGGGGATAGCTAGTCCTTTCGAAGACTACGCTTCTGGCAGCCTCCGTCTTGCAGCATGTAGAAGAGAGTAGACTGAAGTCCTCCAAGTAGCATCGCATAGCATAATCCTAACCGATGATCCTCCCCTCGTCGCCCTGTGAGAGAGCGACCACCGGTTGTATCTGGCACTTGAAGGGTGTGTTTTATTTAGTATCCGGTTCTAGTTGTCATAAGGTCAAGGTACAACTCCAAATCGTCCTGTTACCGAAGATCACGGCTATTCGAATAGATTAAACTTCCCTGCAGGGGTGCACCACATTCCCCAACACGCTCGATCCCATTTGGCCGGACACACTTTCCTGGGTCATGCCCGGCCTCGGAAGATCAACACGTCGCAGCCCCACCTAGGCACAACAGAGAGGTCAGCACGCCGGTCTAAACCTATGCGCACAGGGGTCTGGGCCCATCGCCCTTAGCACACCTGCACGTTGCGTACGCGGCCGAAAGCAGACCTAGCCTAGTGGCGTTCCAGTCCAATCCGGCGCGCGCCACTCAGTCGCTGACGTCACGAAGGCTTCGGCTGATACCACGACGCCGGGATACCCATAACTACTCCCTGTAGATGGTTAGTGCGTATAGACCAAATGGCCAGACTCAGGATCAAATACCCAGATCTCGATTAAGCGTGTTAAGTATCCGCGAACGCGACCAGGGCCAGCCCACCTCTCTCCTAGGTGGTCGGAACCTGCCCTATCGCTCCGCCTCAAAGATCCACTCACGGTGCTCCTACGAGCCGACCCGTCTTTAATCACCACATGTATCATGTATAAAGTATATAGTATATACCGGTGATCAACTCCCGAGTGATCACGGCCCGATAGTATAGCATGGCAGACGGACAAGGATGTAGGGCCACTGATGATAAACTGGCATCCTATACTAAGCATTAGGATTGCAGGTAAAGGTAACAACAGTAGTAGCAAGGACAGGCTATGCATCAGTATAGGATTAACGGGAAGCAGTAACATGCTACACTACTCTAATGCAAGCAGTATAGAGAAGAGTAGGCGATATCTGGTGATCAAAGGGGGGGCTTGCCTGGTTGCTCAGACACGAAGGCAGGGGCGTCGGTGGCGGCGTCGACGACAAGGGCATCAGCATCGTCACGGGGTCTACCGGAAAGAAGTAACAGAGGGGGAACACAATAAATAATAGAGCAATCAAAGTATAACATGGCAATGCGCGGTGCTAGAGGTGACCTCACGCGGTAGTAAGTGATACTGGTGAAGGGGGAAACATCCGGGAAAGTATTCCTGGTGTTTCGCGTTTTCGGGCAGGGGAGCCGGAGGGGGAAAGTTGCGATTTTGATATGTTAGGTGTGCGTGGCTGACGAACGGGCTGCGTATCCGGGTTCGTCTCGTCGTTCTGAGCAACTTCCATGTACAAAGTTTTTCCATCCGAGCTACGGTTTATTTTATATGCTTTTCTAAAGTTTTAAATCATTTTTAGAATTTATTTAATTAATTTAATTCAACATTATCCAAAATAGTAAAAGATGACGTCAGCATGACATCATGCTGACGTCAGCAGTCAACTGAGCCGTTGACTGGGTCAACTATGTGTGGGACCCGCATGTCATTGATTGATTAGGCTAATCAAGGGTTAATTAAGTTAACTAGTAATTAGGTTAATCTAATCAAGATTAATTAATTTAATTGATCCATTAATTAATTAATTAATTATCAAATTAATTAATTTTAATTATTAATTATCAATTCATTTTTTAAATTAATTTAATTAGTATTATTTTTATTTATTTTTCGTTTTCGTTCACAGGGGGGGTGGGGCCCCAATGTCATAGGCCCAGGGGCCTTAGTGGGCGCCGGACGCTAGCGGGCGAAGGGCGGGCGCTAACGGGCGACCCGAGCACGGCGTCGCCTGAACGCAGGGGCGCGCCGGCGAGGATGGGCGGCTCGGGCGCGGCAGCGATGCTGGGTAGCGGGGTGGCTACGGCAGAGCGGGTGGACGCGGGAGCAGCGCACGGGGGCTGCGGGCGAGGCACACAAGGTCGAGCGGGAGCGCGGCTGTGAGGCGGAGCAGAGGAGCTCCGGGGAGCAGGCGAGGCTGGAGCGGCCGAGCCGCGGCTGGCGAGTGGGGAGTGCACGGGGCGGCCAGGCGAGGCGGGGACGGGGCGGCAGCTGCGGCAGAGGCAGCGGCGATACGGCGAGGTGTAGGACGCGCGCGTGCGGATGGCCACGATGAGCGGAGAGAGGGGGGAGCAATGGCAGCGGGGGAGAGAGGAGGAGAGGCCGGGCCTCACTTGCGGTGTAGGGGAACGACAACGTGCTCGAGGAGGAGGACGAGGAAGCAGGCGACGAGGTCGGAGACGTGAGGCGGCGGGCAATCCGGGCGGCGAGGTTCGAGGGCGACCCGTGGGGAGGATGATGGGGACGGAGAGGTAGCAGTCCGGCGGGGAGGGGGAGGCAGGCCGGCGAGGTTGCGGTCCGGCGAGGGGGCCTCCAGCGACGGAGAGGACCGCGGCGATGGCGTCCGGTGATGGATCGTAGGGGGGGTCGAGCATCGCGGTCTATGGGGTTGATTCCCCCGATCCAATCAGGGGGACAGAGGGAGGAGCGGGGTGTGGGGAGGGGAATTGGGGCGAGTGGGGTGGGGTTTCGATCTAGGATTTCTGGGGGGTGGGGGATAAGGGGGACTGGGGGTGGGCCGGCCTGGGTTGGTTGGTTCGGTGGCCAGTTTGGGCCGTTCGGCCCAGTTGGCCAGGGGGGGTTTCCTCTTTCTTTTGTTTTTTTGTTTTACCTTTTATTCATTTCTCTTTTATTTAGTTGCACTATAATTTTGGTTTAGTAAAATATGAAAATAGCTCCAAAAATAGTGTGTCATATTAATCCACTGTTCTAAGAAGTTTTACCTCAGAATAAAAATAGTTTAGTATTTGGTAAAATATATTAGGAGTATAACTAATTGTTTTGATGTTGTTTTAATCACTCAAGGGTATTTAAATATTTTATAAAGATGTTGTTACTCCACCAATAATATCCATGATTTATTTGTCACATTAAGAACATTTTAGTTTTGACTTTTGAAAACTTTAATTGTTTGACTTGATTTTAAATTTGAATTCGAACCGTTTTTGAACCATCGCGAGATTAATAACAGTAACCGAGGTGACATGGCATCATTAGCGTGGAATTACTGTAGCATGATTACCCGGGCATCACAATTCTCCTCCACTACAAGAAATCTCTTCCCGAGATTTAGGAGCGGTTACAAGGGGAAGGGATCTGGTTACAAAATTCTAAAGATTCTTCTCGGTCATAGTTGCTCTTCTCGAAGAGGTCGATCCATTACATTGATGTCTTCGGTCCTCTGCTTCAGGTCATCATGATGAAGTCACCGTCCTTCCTTTAGGACCTTCACTGAACTTACGAAAGGGTGAGAAGGGAAAACTGTATATGGATGGATTCTAACAAGATCGAGCATAGACGGTTAACTCAGGGAAGAAGCATAGGTTTCTCTCGATTTGAAACTTAAGAAGATATCGAGAGCAAAGTAAGAAGGTACCATGAGAAGTTTCAAACGGATAGGCAACCGTTCCATGCCTAATCAGAAGGTGAAAGGGTTTCAGGGCAACGGGAATAGGTATTGCGCCTCATACCAGAATAGATCACTAGACAGGTGGTCCGTGAATTACATACGAAGTCGAGCGTGAGGAACAACCTTGAGAACAGGTGGTGTATAGGAGAGTCAGGTTTCGATCCTGTGGAACTGTGGGTTATGGGCCCACCATGTGGGATAAAAGTAGGAGGGGTGACATCTCGCACGGTCATGATAGCAAGGCATGTCAGAGAATAACCGGTCAGCTATGTTGGCTGCATCGTTGGTACCAAGGGCGAGGGACGAAGAGAACCATTTTCCTGCTCGTTGAAATGAGGCGGACCAATAGGCAAGATTCTCGTCCATCGGTGGTTATCGGAATGTCATCAACAATAATAACAGGCTCTTACTGATAGAGTTGTACACCGAGGTGTTTACATAAGCAGTGAATTATTACTGCTTAGTTTATATAGATCACAAGAAAAAGTCAAACAAACCAATGGAAAGGAAAATATGGTTATCAGATTAAACAGAACAATGGAAAGGAAAATGTGTTGAAACACATATTCCAGGGGTATATCCTTCCCAAGGATAAGCAGAGCATGATATCCATGACAGGATATAACGTAGAAAACCCTTTTAGATAAGGGGAGAGGAATTTCATGACATTACCCATACAACGGTGTTTGGATAATTGAGCAGGAAACATTTAGCATTGGGCTTCAAATGTTCTTGTTGAAAACCGGAGTACCAGTGACATGCTTTGAGATAGCATTGACATGGTCTTCAAGCAAAGGTCAGACCTTGGATACACAAAGGGCCCATCAAGAACAACTTATGGAATAAGTCTTACAGTTTTCTCATGGAAGAATGGATAACATTGCTAAAAGGGAACTATAACAATAGGGCCTCCGGCCAGGTGGGCTAGCTATGACACCACCTCACCGAGTCATATAAAGGCCAACGTTATAACTCTTGGAAATATGTCCCAACCATCATATCTGACCGAGATTCAGATTTGATTGGTGTCAGGATACCTCAGACTCAGGATGCCTGAGAAGAAAAGGTGCAACACAATTTGACAAGATGACATTGTGAGATTCTCAGAAATGATCTATGGAAGTGAGCTCTGAAACAAGAGTTCATCAGTAAACCAAGGAGAGGATGAGGAGGTGGCTGATAGGCTCAGCAACAAATCATCGAGATTTCCAAAGGATTGATTTCCACAATTATGTGAACAAGGAAATATCATTTGTCGGATCAAATGATATAATGATGTATGCTCGAGGGAAACATACTCAACTGAACAATGATAGAAGGGTGCACCCAGGAACCTGGACTAGGTAGCACGATCAATGTTCGAATGATGAGTCAATAAGCAATAGACTTATAATGAAACTGTAGACCAATAACTTCAAAGCAATAGGGTTGCTAGAAGTTTAGAATTTACACATCACAGACCATTTGTCGGTATTCCGGTTAGAATTAACACGGAGACCAAGAAATGAACGCAAAAGGCGAGAGATATCACTATATCAAGAATTCTCAAGAGGTGGTAAAATTACCACGACATTCTTGACATAAAAGGTGGTAATATTCCAAGGTAAAGAAGAACAAATGCTGGATAGCAAGGATCTCAAGGTGTAACACAAAACACGAATAAGTTTGTGTTGAACGGAAGGCAATAAAGTGGTCGGTGATAACACAAACCATTGAGGGGCGAGGATGGTATTTCTCATCAAGAATTCGATAGATATCTTGGAAGACCTCATAAGGTTGATGTTGTTCACGACACATTTGTCGAGAGATTTCAAGATGTAATCAATCAGCGACGATGTCAAATCAAACGAATGATGAAGCGGAAGGTTATTGGAACCATGGTTAGGACACAAACTTGAAATCAAGCTTGTTATTCAAGGTGAACTGATATGACGAGGAAGATCGACGTAAGCTTAGCTCATCATCGAAAGTTGTGCTCCGAGATTAAGGACCAGGTAGCACAGTTAAAATTTAGCACGATAATGATATAGCCGATCAGGCTGGGAATGACTTGAAGGATTATTAAACTCATAAGCAACGAAGATTACTTAGAGTTATCGAACCAGAGTGCGGAATCGGTTCACTTACCGGTGTTCTTGAGCGATTAACAACGCAGAACCCATGAAAAATTGGAATCGGTGGGAAATAATAGTTGATGGAGACTCATAAGATGCAACACAGTTCTTAGATATACTCGAGATACCAGAGGGTAATACTCGACTGTAGATCAAGGTAGAGGTTGGACTGGTGTATTGACTTACAAAAGACAAGTGCTTAAACTTGTCCGAGAAATGGGATCAAGAAGAAAATATGGTCGGAACCTTGTTCGCAAAAGACCAATTCACAGATACCAGATGATAGTTATCAAGGAATAGTTATTATTACAAGAAGCTTCTATGATAGGATCTACATCGTGTCCATGGGCATGAACACAAAGTTCAAGGTCGACTCCCACTTCTTTAATGCATAACCTTTCATTTTACTTCTCGCTTTTGATGAAGCTGTAGTGTAGAAATTTTATCTGACGAAGCAACAGAAGAGTAAGACTCGTGAAAACTTTCGAGTTCACACATATTTAAGGAAGGCATAGGTCCAACCCATCAGGGTATCATGGAAATATATACCACAAGCTTCAATAGTAAATATCACCAGCTTGAAAGTATAGCATAGTTGACAAAGCAGAGGATACAATTTACCAAAGGCATTGTGTATCCGAGAAAAGACTCACAAAGTTATTGAATATGAAGGACGTTGTCGGATAAAATCCATTAAAAGATCTGCCGGTCAATAACAGAGCTGTTGTGAGCATCGGCACACAACCAGAGGAAGTAACAATGCAAAGGCATTGGATTATAGAAACAACTGACTGATTTGATGCTTAGAATCAGAGGTATTGTGATTTACAAACCGAAGGATCAGAAGCAGACGCTCTGATCAAAGGTGGATAAGTTCAATAGACCTAAGGGGTACAATCGACGGCAATTGGATTGGTTGAGAACCAGCTCGTGTTTAAAATGACGTCTGAGCCGGAAAGACAATTTAAAACGATCAACTGATGATTGCGTGCATTCGCACTCATGTTGAATCAATAGGATCAAAAAGACGATGCCTACGGATACTAACGAATATTGCCAGACATATGGAAAGCATCCCTAATGCAAGCAGCCAAGTATTGCAAAGCAATAAGCTACTAAGGATTTTTGGAAGATCGAATAGTATTCCAAAGACCATTGTGAAACACAAGAACAACTGGGGGATGAGCGGATACTCGATAAGTGCGAGAATTATCCGAAGGGGTATTCAGGTGACAAAGAACAGCAAGGCGGTAAGCTCAAAGGATTATTGAAACAACGACGGGTATTTCGGGGTATCTTGTAATAACAAGAACAACTGGGAATAAAAGTAAGAACGACAGGTGTAAGTATTTATCCATAGGGATTTTTCGGTGGTAGGGAATTGCAAAAGCAACATGCACAAGGTCTCGAGAAAATATCGGAGAGTATTGTGAGAATCTTCTGTTGAAGCAGTAGATCATCCGTAATGAAAGGGTTCTCCGGTAGGAAGTAGTAACGAGAACCTAGAGTTAGATTTTGCAAAATTCATTTAATCCGAATAGAAGAGAGTTCAGAGTCCCAGAGTATAGATGAGGAATAAAAGATCCTAATACCACCCAATGGTGATGTGGGCCCATGGGCCGCACAGCCATGTTAGTAAAACATTTTTCATCGACTAGACTCAACGTCGGCCAAGGAGTGTGGAAGGGGGATTCCTACAGGCAGTCGGCTCTGATGCCAACTTGTGATGCCCCCGATTTAATCGTACACTAATCATACACGCAAATGTGTACGATCAAGACCAGGGACTCACGGAAAGATATCACAACATAACTCTACAAATAAAATAAGTCATACAAGCATCATATTACAAGCCAGGGGCCTCGAGGGCTTGAATACAAGAGCTCGATCATAGACGAGTCAGTGAAAGCAACAATATCTGAGTACAGACATAAGTTAAACAAGTTTGCCTTAAGAAGGCTAGCACAAACTGGGATACAGATCGAAAGAGGCGCAGGCCTCCTGCCTGGGATCCTCCTAAACTAATCCTGGTCGTCGTCAGTGGGCAGCATGTAGTAGAAGGCACCTCCGGTGTAGTAGGAGTCGTCGTCGACGGTGGCGTCTGGCTCCTGGACTCCAGCATCTGGTTGCGACAACCAGAAAGAAGGGAAAGGGGGAAAAGGGGGAGAAAGCAACCGTGAGTACTCATCCAAAGTACTCGCAAGCAAGGAGCTACACTACATATGTATGCATTGGTATCAACTGGAATAAGGCTATTATATGTGGACTGGACTGCAGAAAGCCAGAATAAGAGGGGGATAGCTAGTCCTTTCGAAGACTACGCTTCTGGCAGCCTCCGTCTTGCAGCATGTAGAAGAGAGTAGACTGAAGTCCTCCAAGTAGCATCGCATAGCATAATCCTAACCATGATCCTCCCCTCGTCGCCCTGTGAGAGAGTGACCACCGGTTGTATCTGGCACTTAGAAGGGTGTGTTTTATTAAGTATCCGGTTCTAGTTGTCATAAGGTCAAGGTACAACTCCAAATCGTCCTGTTACCGAAGATCACGGCTATTCGAATAGATTAACTTCCCTGCAGGGGTGCACCACATTCCCCAACACGCTCGATCCCATTTGGCCGGACACACTTTCCTGGGTCATGCCCGGCCTCGGAAGATCAACACGTCGCAGCCCCACCTAGGCACAACAGAGAGGTCAGCACGCCGGTCTAAACCTATGCGCACAGGGGTCTGGGCCCATCGCCCTTAGCACACCTGCATGTTGCGTACGCGGCCGAAAGCATACCTAGCCTAGTGGCATTCCAGTCCAATCCGGCGCGCGCCACTCAGTCGCTGACGTCACGAAGGCTTCGGCTGATACCACGACGCCGGGATACCCATAACTACTCCCGCGTAGATGGTTAGTGCGTATAGACCAAATGGCCAGACTCAGATCAAATACCCAGATCTCGTTAAGCGTGTTAAGTATCCGCGAACGCCGACCAGGGCCAGGCCCACCTCTCTCCTAGGTGGTCGGAACCTGCCCTATCGCTCCGCCTCAAAGATCCACTCACGGGTGCTCCAACGAGCCGACCCGTCTTTAATCACCACATGTATCATGTATAAAGTATATAGTATATACCGGTGATCAACTCCCGAGTGATCACGGCCCGATAGTATAGCATGGCAGACGGACAAGGATGTAGGGCCACTGATGATAAACTGGCATCCTATACTAAGCATTAGGATTGCAGGTAAAGGTAACAACAGTAGTAGCAAGGACAGGCTATGCATCATTATAGGATTAACGGGAAGCAGTAACATGCTACACTACTCTAATGCAAGCAGTATAGAGAAGAGTAGGCGATATCTGGTGATCAAAGGGGGGGCTTGCCTGGTTGCTCAGACAAGAAGGAAGGGTCGTCGGTGACGTAGTCGACCACAAGGGCATCAACATCGTCACGGGGTCTACCGGAAAGAAGTAACAGAGGGGGAACACAATAAATAATAGAGCAATCAAAGTATAACATGGCAATGCGCGGTGCTAGAGGTGACCTCACGCGGTAGTAAGTGATACTGGTGAAGGGGGAAACATCCGGGAAAGTATTCCCGGTGTTTCGCGTTTTCGGGCAGGGGAGCCGGAGGGGGAAAGTTGCGAGTTTGATATGTTAGGTGTGCGTGGCTGACGAACGGGCTGCGTATCCGGGTTCGTCTCGTCGTTCTGAGCAACTTCCATGTACAAAGTTTTTCCATCCGAGCTACGGTTTATTTTATATGCTTTTCTAAAGTTTTAAATCATTTTTAGAATTTATTTAATTAATTTAATTCAACATTATCCAAAATAGTAAAAGATGACGTCAGCATGACATCATGCTGACGTCAGCAGTCAACTGAGCCGTTGACTGGGTCAACTATGTGTGGGACCCGCATGTCATTGATTGATTAGGCTAATCAAGGGTTAATTAAGTTAACTAGTAATTAGGTTAATCTAATCAAGATTAATTAATTTAATTGATCCATTAATTAATTAATTAATTATCAAATTAATTAATTTTAATTATTAATTATCAATTCATTTTTTAAATTAATTTAATTAGTATTATTTTTATTTATTTTTCGTTTTCGTTCACAGGGGGGGTGGGGCCCCAATGTCATAGGCCCAGGGGCCTTAGTGGGCGCCGGACGCTAGCGGGCGAAGGGCGGGCGCTAACGGGCGACCCGAGCACGGCGTCGCCCGAACGCAGGGGCGCGCCGGCGAGGATGGGCGGCTCGGGCGCGGTAGCGATGCTGGGTAGCGGGGTGGCTACGGCAGAGCAGGTGGACGCGGGAGCAGCGCACGGGGGCTGCGGGCGAGGCACACAAGGTCGAGCGGGAGCGAGGCCGTGAGGCGGAGCAGAGGAGCTCCGGGGAGCATGGTGAGGCTGGAGCGGCGGAGCCACGGCTGGCGAGCGGGGAGTGCACGGGGCGGCAGCTGCGGCAGAGGCAGGGGCGATACAGCGAGGTGTAGGACGCGCGCGTGCGGATGGCCACGATGAGCGGAGAGAGGGGGGAGCAACGGCAGCGGGGGAGAGAGGAGGAGAGGCCGGGCCTCACATGCGGTGTAGGGGAACGGCAACGTGCTCGAGGAGGAGGACGAGGAAGCAGGCGACAAGGTCGGAGACGCGAGGCGGCGGGCGATCCGGGCGGCGAGGTTCGAGGGTGACCCGTGGGGAGGATGATGGGGACGGAGAGGTAGCAGTCCGGCGGGGAGGGGGAGGCAGGCCGGCGAGGTTGCGGTCCGGCGAGGGGGCCTCCAGCGACGGAGAGGACCGCGGCGATGGCGTCCGGTGATGGATCGCAGGGGGGGTCGAGCGGCGCGGTCTATGGGGTTGATTCCCCCGATCCAATCGGGGGGACAAAGGGAGGAGCGGGGTGTGGGGAGGGGAATTGGGGCAAGTGGGGTGGGGTTTCGATCTAGGGTTTCTGGGGGGTGGGGGATAAGGGGGACTGGGGGTGGGCCGGCCTGGGTCGGTTGGTTCGGCGGCCAGTTGGGCCGTTCGGCCCAGTTGGCCAGGGGGGGTTTCCTCTTTCTTTTGTTTTTTTGTTTTACCTTTTATTCATTTCTCTTTTATTTTAGTTGCACTATAATTTTGGTTTAGTAAAATATGAAAATAGCTCCAAAAATAGTGTGTCAAATTAATCCACTGTTCTAAGAAGTTTTACCTCAGAATAAAAATAGTTTAGTATTTGGTAAAATATATTAGGAGTATAACTAATTGTTTTGATGTTGTTTTAATCACTCAAGGGTATTTAAATATTTTATAAAGATGTTGTTACTCCACCAATAATATCCATGATTTATTTGTCACATTAAGAACATTTTAGTTTTGACTTTTGAAAACTTTAATTGTTTGACTTGATTTTAAATTTGAATTCGAACAGTTTTTGAACCATCGCGAGATTAATAACAGTAACCGAGGTGACGTGGCATCATTAGCGTGGAATTACTGTAGCATGATTACCCGGGCGTCACAGTTCCCTCAACAATAATAACATAATTGGATCATATAACTATCCCTCAACATGCAACAAAGAGTCACTCCAAAGTCACTGATAGCGGAGAACGAACGAAGAGATTATGGTAGGGTACAAAACCACCTCAAAGTTATTCTTTCCAATCAATCCGTTGGGCTATTCCTATAAGTGTCACAAACAGCCCTACAGTTCGTACTAGAATAACACCTTAAGACACAAATCAACCAAAACCCTAATGTCACCTAGATACTCCAATGTCACCTCAAGTATCCATGGGCATGATTATACGATATGCATCATACAATCTCAGATTTATCTATTCAACCAACACATAGGACCTCAAAGAGTGCCCCAAAGTTTCTACCGGAGAATCATGAAGAAAACGTGTGCCAACTCCTATGCATAGGTTCATGGGCGGAACCAGCAAGTTGATCACCAAAACATACATCAAGTGAATCATGTGATATCCCATTGTCACCACAGATATCCACGGCAAGACATACATCAAGTGTTCTCAAATCTATAAAGACTCAATCCGATAAGATAACTTCAAAGGGGAAACTCAATTCATTACAAGAGATTAGAGGGGAGAAAGAAACATTATAGGATCCAAATATAATAGCAAAGCTCGCGATACATCAAGATAACACTGAAATAGGCATAAAACAACAAATGTCTCCCCTGATGTGCACTCCAAGTTCCCTGGGTTGATTTCCTTCCAAAAATAACTTCTCCAGTTGATTTCGTTCCGTTTCGACTTTGTTTGATATTCCTTTTCTTCGAAACACTGAAATAGGCATAAAACAACAAATCTGGGCTAGGCCTTCGGTTAATAGGTTAGTCCCAAAAATAATATAAAAGTGGAAAATAAAGCCCAATATTGCCCAAAAAAGTAGATAATATAGCATGGAGCAATCAAAAATTATAGATACGTTGGAGACGTATCAAGCATCCCCAAGCTTAATTCCTGCTCGTCCTCGAGTAGGTAAATGATAAAAAGATAATTGTTGTCCTCGAGTAGGCACCAGAAATCCGTCTTGCTACCTCTTGAGCTTGCGTTGGTTTTCCCCGAAGAGGAAGGGATGATGCAGCAAAGTAGCGTAAGTATTTCCCTCAGTTTTTGAGAACCAAGGTATCAATCCAGTAGGAGGCCGCGCTCAAGTCCCTCGTACCTGCACAAAACGATAGCTACTCGCAACCAACGCGATTAGGGGTTGTCAATCCCTTCATGGTCACTTACAAGAGTAAGATCTGATAGAATTAATATTTTTGGTATAAAGATGCAAAGTGAAAAGTAAAGGCAAAGTAAAAAAGCAAAGCAAGATTAAAGTGATGGAGATTGATATGATGAGAATAGACCCCAGGGCCACAGGTTTCACTAGTGGCTTCTCTCAAGAGCATAAGTATTCTACGGTGGGTGAAAAAATTACTGTTGAGCAATTGACAGAATTGAGCATAGTTATGAGAATATCTAGGCATGATCATGTATATAGGCATCACGTCTGTGACAAGTAGACCGAAACGATTCTGCATCTACTACTATTACTCCAATCATCGACTGTTATCCAGCATGCATCTAGAGTATTAAGTTAAAAACAGAGTAACGCCTTAAGCAAGATGACATGATGTAGAGAGATAAATTCATGCAATATGAAATAAACCCCATCTTGTTATCCTCGATGGCAACAATGCAATACGTGCCTTGCTGCCCCTTCTGTCACTGGGAAAGGACACCGCAAGATCGAACCCAAAGCTAAGCACTTCTCCCATGGCAAGAACTACCAATCTAGTTGGCCAAACCAAACGGATAATTCGAAGAGACTTGCAAAGATAACCAATCATACATAAAAGAATTCAAAGAAGATTCAAATATTATTCATAGATAGACTTGATCATAAACCTACAATTCATCGGTCTCAACAAACACACCGCAAAAACAAGATTACATCGAATAGATCTCCACAAGAGAGGGGGAGAACTTTGTATTGAGATTCAAAGAGAGATAAGAAGCCATCTAGCTACTAACTATGGACCCAAAGGTCTGAGGTAAACTACTCACACTTCATCGGAGAGGCTATGATGATGTAGAAGCCCTCCGTGATGACGGCCCTCTCTGGAGGAGGTCCGGAACAGGCCCCAAGATGGGATCTCGTGGATACAGAAAGTTGCGGCAGTGCAGTTAGGTTTTTGGCTCCTTCTCTGTTCGTTTGGGGGTACGTATGTATATATAGGAGGAAGAAGTACGTCGGTGGAGCATCGAGGGGCCCACGAGGCAGGGGGTGCGCCCTAGGGGGGCGCCCCCCGCCCTCGTGACCGCCTCTCTGATGCCTTGGCGTAGGGTCCAAGTCTCCTAGATCACGTTCAGTGAGAAAAACACGTTCCCGAAGGTTTCATTCCATTTGGACTCTGTTTGATATTCTGTTTCTTTGAAACACTGAAATAGGCGAAAGACAGCAATTCTGGGCTGGGCCTCCGGTTAATAGGTTAGTCCCAAAAATAATATAAAAGTGGAAAATAAAGCCTAATATAGTCCAAAACAGTAGATAATATAGCATGGAGCAATCAAAAATTATAGATACGTTGGAGACGTATCAGGCATCCCCAAGCTTAATTCCTGCTCGTCCTCGAGTAGGTAAATGATAAAAAGAGAACTTTTGATGCGGAGTGCTACTTGGAACAATTTCAATGCAAATCTTCTTAATTGTGATATGAATATTCAGATTCGAAAGATTCAAGACAAAAGTTTATATTGACATAAAAATAATAATACTTCAAGCATACTAACAAAGCAATTATGTCTTCTCAAAATAACTTGGCCAAATAAAGTTATCCCTACAAAATCATATAGTCTGGCTATGCTCTATCTTCACCACACAAAGTATTTAAATCATGCACAACCCCGATGACAAGCCAAGCAATTGTTTCATACTCTAACTTTTTCAATCTTCATGCAATACATGAGCGTGAGCCATGGATATAGCACTATAGGTGGAACAGAATGGTGGTTGTGGAGAAGACAAAAAGGAGAAGATAGTCTCACATCAACTAGGCGTATCAACGGGCTATAGGGATGTCCATCAATAGATATCAAAGTGAGTGAGTAGGGATTGCCATGCAACGGATGCACTAGAGCTATAAGTATATGAAAGCTCAAAAAGAAACTAAGTGGGTGTGCATCCAACTTGCTTGATCATGAAGACCTAGGGAAATTTGAGGAAGCCCGTCATTGGAATATACAAGCCAAGTTCTATAATGTAAAATTCCCACTAGTATATGAAAGTGATAACATGAGAGACTCTCTACTATGAAGATCATGCTGCTACTTTGAAGCACAAGTGTGGTAAAAGGATAGTAACATTGTCCCTTCTCTCTTTTTCTCTCATTTTTTTATTTGGCCCTTTTCTCTTTTTTATGGCCTCTTTTTATTTGGGCTTCTTTGGCCTCTTTTCTTCGTCCGGAGTCTCATCCCGACTTATGGGGGAATCATAGTCTCCATCATTCTTTCCTCACTGGGACAATGCTCTAATAATGATGATCATCACACTTTTATTTTTCTTACAACTCAACAATTACAACACAATACTTAGAACAAAATATGACTCTATATGAATGCCTCCGGCGGTGTACCGGAATATGCAATATGACAATGATGGAGTGTGTCATAATAAACGGAACGGTGGAAAGTTGCATGGCAATATATCTCGGAATGGCTATGGAAATGCCATAATAGGTAGGTATGGTGGCTGTTTTGAGAAAGATATATGGTGGGTGTATGATACCGGCGAAAAGTGCGCGGTATTAGAGAGGCTAGAAAAGGTGGAAGGGTGAGAGTGCGTATAATCCATGGACTCAACAATAGTCATAAAGAACTCATATACTTATTGCAAAAATCTAGAAGTTATCAAAGCAAAGTATTACGCGCATGCTCCTAGGGGAATAGATTGGTAGGAAAAGACCATCGCTCGTCCCCGACCGCCACTCATAAGGAAGACAATCAATAAATAAATCATGCTCCGACTTCATCACATAACGGTTCACCATACGTGCATGCTACGGGAATCACAAACTTTAACACAAGTATTATTTAAATTAACAACTACTGAACTAGCATGAATTTAATATTATCACCTCCATATCTCAAAACAATTATCATGCTTCAATCTTTTCTTAGTATTCAACACACTCAAAAGAAAGTTTCACAAATGTTGAACACCAAGCATATTATTATTAAGCAAATTACCATGCTATTAAGAGACTCTCAAAGTAATTTAAGTGAAGCATGAGAGATCAATAGTTTCTTTAAAACAAATCCACCACCGTGCTCTAAAAGATCTAAGTGAACCACATAGAGCAAAATTATAACGATCAAAAGATATAAGTGAAACACATAGAGCAAAACTACATAGCTCAAAAGATGTAAGTGAAGCACATAGAGTATTCTATCAAATTTTAATTCATGTATGGCTCTCACAAAAGGTGTGTACAGCAAGGATGATTGTGGCATACTAAGACACAAATACACAAATAATACAAGATTCTCCAAGCAAAACACATATCATGTTGGTGAATAAAAATATAGCCCCAAGTAAATTACCGATGGAAGTGTACGAAAGAGGGGATGCCTTCCGGGGCATCCCCAAGCTTTGACTTTTTCATGTCCTTGGACTATCTTGGGGGTGCCATGGGCATCCCCAAGATTAGGCTCTTGCCACTCATTCTTCCATAATCCATCAAAAGAATTCACCCAAAACTTGAAAACTTCACAACACAAAACTTAAAGTAGAAAACTCGAGAGCTCCGTTAGCGAAAGAAAGCAAAGGACCACTTCAAGGTACTGTAATGAACTCATTATTTATTTATATTGGTGTTAAACCTACTGTATTACAACTTCTCTATGGATTATAAACTATTTTACTAGCCATAGATTCATCAAAATAAGCAAACAACACACGAAAAACAGAATCTGTCAAAAATAGAACAGTCTGTAGTAATCTGTAGCTAGCGCAAGATATGGAACCCCAAAAATTCTAAAATAAATTGCTGGACGTGAGGAATTTATCTATTAATCATCTGAAAAAATAATTAACTAAATAGCACTCTTAAAATAAAAATGACAGCAGTTCTCGTGAGCGCTAAAGTTTCTGTTTTTTACAGGAAGTTCAACAAGACTTTCCCCAAGTCTTCCCAACGGTTCTACTTGGCACAAACACTAATTAAACACAAAAAACACAACCAAAACAGAGGCTAGATAATTTATTTATTACTAAGAAGGAGAAAAAATCAAGGAATAAAAATAAAATTGGGTTGCCTCCCAACAAGCGCTATCGTTTAACGCCCCTAGCTAGGCATAAAAGCGAGGATAGATCTAGGTATTGCCATAGTAATAAGATAGATCGGTGAAACTCATTTCATATTCTATACGTTCGGCAGCAAGTTTTCTTTGAGGCAAGAAAAAGTAATCAAAATGGATAAATTTAATAGGACAGAAGTCCCCAAGATCAATTTTAGGAGGTATAGGTTCCTCTTTCGGCCCTTCGTATTGTACAACCAATTCATCATTATAAGCATTCTTTTGACAGAACCTTGTGAGCCTAAACTCAAGAGAGCATCCTAGATCATTATTTCGAATAGCCAAATCATCATTAAGTTCAGAGATTCTATCAATTAAAATATTGATTGACACCTTTTTTCTGAGGTTTTCATTAAAAACAACATAGTTAGGAGATTGAAAGCGCATAATTTCTACTTGATCGAAGAGGATAGATTCTATGGGAGGACGACCAGCGTCCACCCTATAGTGCGCAAAGATTTCTTTGGCTTATTTTATTATAAATCTGAATTCATGAGCCAAAAATATAGTAGCGGCACGCTTAACAAAGGAATGCTCGATATTAGAAAATTATTGGAAAACTCTTTGGATGGATGTGTGCATATGGATAAATTGCCTTTCAAGTTCAACGATAAGCATGGAAATAGCGTCCGCAAGACTACTAGTTCTATGGAGAATAGAACCGCCCATACAGGGCAAAGCACCGGCACAAGTAAAGAAATCTTGAATAACTCCTTTTCCAATAATATTACCACTACCGATTCGATTTTTTTGTATGGTAGGTAGGGGGTTCTTCAGCAGGAGCATCCAAATTTTCCAT